>NW_013952463.1:97582-100378 GCF_001266775.1 Austrofundulus limnaeus
CATACATACTATATACATATATTAAATGTATGTATATTTGTAGCTAGAAAAAAATGTGCATTTATAATGTRGCTATAAAGAATCATTTACTGAATGAAGCCTGTACCAACTGGTATGTTGGTCTGTGACATTTTAARAAGACGGTTTTAGGATTTCCAGCAAGAATGAAAGATATCGATTCATCAGAAGAAAGGTTTTTCACTTTTTCTTCGTCCATCATTAATCAACTTGAGCTGAAGGAAGGCATGGATTGGGAGAATTTGCAAATATTTGTTGACCGTTTCTTTGTCTCTTCCATTATAGTTTGAGTTTTCTACCTCTTTTAAGGATACATCAATTTTACTACATAAAATAACCTAAACATATAAGGTATGTATAAATGTGCATGTGAATATTAGGATTTTATAAATCCTAATGCACTGTACATGCTGAAATCTATAAATTCCATGGATTTTTATAACTTCATTTAATAAATGATTTGCCTATACAACTGGACTCAAGGAGGTAAATTATTTTATTTTTTACTTTGAAGAAACAACCATATTTTCTGACCTAATATATTTTTATTTTTATTTATTTTTGTCTTTTAAAATGTTAAATCAACATTTCTAAATTTTACATGCTAGTGTTTGAAACAAGTTGCTGCATTATATTTAAAATGAAATGGTTTAATAAACAAGACAATACATAGTATATAGTTTTATCTGACATTTYATTTAAATAAAGGACATGTATGATTTGAAAAAATTATATTTTATACATTATTTGGAAATAAGGTAATAAATATGCAGTAAAAATACAGAAATAATGTAGAAATTATTGTTGGAGGAAAAAGAAAACTTCTAAAACAAACCAGAGTATTGATTTGGTTTCAAGTTAAAACTCAATGTTAATAAAAATATTCTACATTTTGTGTAAAAAACATCTTTTAGAATTGCCAACTATTTTTGTCAAAATAAATTACATGACACAATGAAGTAATAAAAATATAATAAATCAAGACAATTTTACTTGCAACAGAGGAACAGCCTTACTACTTTTTTGATCCCACACAGAGCTGTTTCAAACAAACACCTTAGAARTGATTTAGACAGTGCAAGCCTCTACCTGAGGGTGAACTCTGCATCTCTAAGGGCTCTCCATAAAGGCGTCTTTGTTTTCATCATCCATACATCGGTCACAGGGTTGGGCTGCTAAAGCAATGCAAAACATAAGCCTTATTTAGTCTTTTATTGCTTTCTAGAATRCAAGTATGAAACCGGTTCAACTTCTTTAAAGACGGACAGCATCGAGACTGATCAGGTTCAAAACGTACAGATAAATGTGTTGAAAACAGAAACTGTCCAATGCAAAAGACAGAAAGAAAATGTGTCTCAGTGACAAATGGCCTGTTTTTCAGAGGTCAGCTTTTACAGGGTTAGAATATGGCTGAATGATGTATTAGTGGGTGTGAAATTTTAGAATGTGGCAGTGATCCAGGGCTTGCTTGCCAGGTGATTTGGCCCTGCAGCTAATCACTGTAAATCCACCACATTGTGTATTTTAATAGCCTTACAGTAAGTGCTTGTAGCCAACCAACCAGCCTGACAAAGATGACACCACTGATAAGAAAAGCTTCTGTGCACAAATCGGATATTTAAAGGCTGACTCTGCCCGCAGGGGCAGCATAGGACAGGGAGGTAAATAATCCCTCGCTGCAAACTATACAGCCTACTCACCATAAATAACAGGAATTGAACAGAAGAGTTAACCTCCCACAGACAAGTTATTAACGTGACTCGAGCTAAGAATAGAATCCTTTTTGTCACACTCTCCCTGCTTTGTCTTTATAAACGCAACGACCAGCTCAGGTATGTAAAACACAAATGGTATGCAACTGAAACACCCATTGTACATTATAATCACCAACAACTACGCAAACATCATAATTATGTTGAATAGAAGGCAGGATGCGGTTCAAAGAAGGCTACACTTTGCTTGCATAAATATTTGGGTACTGTAAAATGAACACATGACACTGTCAGTGTGCTAAGACTTGCACAATGCAGTAGAAGCCAATTTACTGTAATTTAATCTTACAAAATCTTGACATAACAGATTAAATGATTAAAGAAACAACTGTCATTTATGGATCAGCTCTTCCTTCTACTCTTAAATCCCTAACTTGATCCACTTTTTGTTCTTAAACACTCTGATACATTTTGTGTCTCATACACATCAGCTAAGGTAATTAAATGCAATGTTAGTGGTAACCAACTGTCAAATACATTGATTTACACTTCTAAAGAAAACTTTACGTAAAAAGCTTTTTTGTGGAAACAGTTTTAAATTTTTGAGAAATATGTGTTTGTACATGCAATGGCAATAAGTTTGCAACAATTAATTTTGTAAGCAAAACTAAMCTACACTTTTCCCATATAAACAAACATACTATAAATAAGAATATGTAATGATTTATGGATGGCAAAAGTCTTGTTCATGTAAAGAATAACGATTTTAAATTAACTACATATTATTATTCTTTTGCAACCTTTTCTTCAGTATAGATATTTAGAGGAGTGTCCCTCCCAAAGTGTAACGCATTTGATTGAGTCAAACTGGGTGATTTACTAAGTACAGCATTCTTCATTTATTGGTTATTTAAAATTCCAAAATTAAAAATCCATCAGAACATATCAATTGTAAAACCTAATTAATCTTATATAACTTAACATCCAAGACAACCTGAAACTCCTGACTTAAAAGGCTGATGCAAAACTAGCTACACACACACACACACACACACACACACACACA
>NW_013952463.1:102618-113528 GCF_001266775.1 Austrofundulus limnaeus
AAACGTTTCATTAGAGAAGAACCCGTCCAGAAGCCCTATACAATTTTTTTCTTTTTGATTTTTTACCTGGATTACTGAGATGCATCAGGACAATGCACTACAAGATTTGTATCCATTTATCTTAATTATTATGGGAATTATCTTAATTATTATAAGAATAACAGCCTTTCATAAATATCTCAAATGTGGATTTAGGTCATAAAATAGTATACAACAWTAAGCTGCCCTTGTTTTTAAAATGAGGCAATTTGTATACAAAGTTTTGAAATAAGAAGTTAATTTGTACAGTTTAGCATTTCTGACACTGTACACAATTTATTTGTGATTTAACATTCAAAATGTGAAGACGTGTTAGGGATGAGCTCATGTGTTGCAGGAGGAAAACTGTTTGATGTATACAGTAATTCCCTTAGGCGTTTTAGCCATTAATCCAAACTTTGAATTTATATGGTCYATCTAAGATCAATAACTATCTGCACTAATTATCATGCTAATTTATTAATAACTGTTACCCAAAACCCATCTTTATTGACCTCACAGTACTATCACAGTTTTTATCTCCCACCATCAGTATCACTTTCTCTGACCTCACCCCCTCAAAAGAAAGAAAATAAAAAACTCCAATCCCCTCAGCCACACACCCAAATTAACCAAAAGCTTATCAGATTACACACAGTCTCAAACAGTCTGACAGCTGACTAATTTAGTTTTACATGTAATTGAGTAGATAAATATTGCCATTATTTTTAGTTTAAAAGTACAACAATAAGATACAGAAACCCTGCATGATGACATCATTTGGATTGTTAACAGTTGACATGAAAGTATGATGCCCTTCTTTTTTAAACATCCTCTAGTGACAAGGAGGAGTTTCAATCAGTGTTTGGAACTCGTTAAGTTTCTTAACTGAGCATGTCGCATAACACATTAGCAACACATATCTAAGGGACAAGTGTGCTCTGTGTGTGTAATGTGGGCTGGTACCTCCTCAGATCTACAGCGTCATGGAGAAATGTGCTTTGACACTCTTAGGTCTGTTGTAAATGTGGAGCAAAACCAAACAAGGTGCAATCAGGGCTTGCCTGCTAAGAGTTCAAAAGTTAGTCCAAACAACATATAAGGCACTGCTTGGATCCAAACAGTCTACTTGTGACAGCTCTGTAAAGATCCAAGAAAAAAATCATGTGAAAGTTAGCTATAAAATAAAGTAAAACTTATTCTTCAAGAAGTAAATCATAACGATAACAAACGGTAACACTTAAGTAAAAAAGGGAAGGCTCTGGTGGAGTAAGGGTTCATATTCAGTTATTTTCTCAGATATTGACTCCCCATCCACTGTAATGATGCTCTACATCATGAAAATGGTTTGATCTCTTGAGTTACGATGCTCTGAGTGAGTGTTCATTAACACTAAATGTTGATATTAATAAAGTCTATTATGAGAGCTACAAACAATGTYTCCTCCTCAAGAAATCTACTTCAACAGGAGACTACATGAGCAGTATAAGGGCAAATACATCTAAAATGTTATTGGACATGGTTTTAGAGGATATCGTGTTTCATAGACAAACATAAAAAAGTAACTTAAGGTAGTAGCTTACTGGGGTGCAACTGTTGGTAGTTGGTGACTCAAAATTTTGAGAATTTAGGAATATTTTTTAGTTTGTTGTGGTTTCTATACCCACAACTTACACATCTTGGCCTGCTTTGCTCTCATCTAGGCATGTGCCTTCATGTTTGTGATGTACCATTATCTGCTATCTATTGGAGTAGCTACACTTTTGAAACGAAAAAAGAGAGGCATATTTGAATTTAAGAAACAAACAAACAAACAAAAAAACAATAAAAACTAAAAACAGAAACAACAACAACAAAAAACAACAATAACAATAACAATAATAATAATAATAATGATAATAATAAATACAGTATATATATCTATATCATGGGTGTGATTTTTAGACCTGAACATTAAGGGGGACAACTCATGGGAAAATCAAAATATAGCCCATGTGCGCTTTGTGAAAATTTACAAAAGCTAAATTAAAAAGTGTTTGAGACACCATTCATTCCAACAATCTGTCACTATTTTGAGAGAAAATTTGTCCTATAATTTTTTGACCATTCAAAATTAAAACACCAACACTGGTAGCCTCTGCAACTCAATCAAAGACGTCGAGAAACACTGCAAGTTTCGAGACATTTAGGAGACTTCATTGAGCATTGCCAGCTCAAACAGTCGCAGCCTTATAAGATTAAGCGTAAGCATGTCCAGGATGTTTTGAATATTTTCAAATAAAGTCTACAGCTTATATAGCTAAAGACATTACACAGCACAAACTTGAATATTTGTCCCCTGGCCTTTGATAAGTTCACATCATGTCTGTGTTCTGATTTGAAACAGGAAGTAGGTTTGCTGAAAAGCTGTGCAGACAGAGAGAAGCACATCGTCAGGGGGATACATGCTCCTTTAACCTGATATTGTGAACTCCCAGCAGTGCTGGCTGATAATTGCCACCTGTCTCTGGGGAAACACTGTCAAAGGAAGGCACTACCACAGCCATTTTGTATCTGCTCCTTGTCCCCTCAMAGTCCTGGGCCTAATCCTGCCCTTAGCCATAGCTGTTAATATGTTTTCAATTTAGGATGTCCCCCCCACTATAGGCATGGCCCTAATCAACAACATTTTGTACTGTAACTTTATCTTGCCTTGCTAAGGCAGGTTGACCCGGCCCCTGCAAATCTGGTGCATCCAGCAAAGAGGTATGAGTGTGTGTATGATTATCATGTTTATATGAGAGGCCATTAAGTATGTGGTATTGAAAAATACATAACCACACATGCACTGGCTCTGAACACACAATAAAAGTATGTCACTTATCATTCATCAATAAATGCAAGAGTAAACATGTAGTCAGTTTTTTTAAAGGAGACCAATTATGGGTCCTAGAAATTTTTATGGCATGTCTGTGGGCTATCCAGACCATGTTCATTCAATTTAATGCACAAAATAATTCTCAGATAATAAAATTTCCCATTTTCTAGTTCTGCCTGCTCTGACTTCCGTTCGGAACGAGCTTTTTATGTTAATGAGCTCTGTTGGTAACGCCCTCCAAAAATCTATTGACATTAACTCCGCCCTCCAAAGCCAGCGTTTATGATAGTATGGCTAGTAATAGCAGAAGCTCTSTTGTACAACCGAATATATGAGACCCTGAGTCAGACCCAGAGGCAGAGTCATTGTCGCAACTTCTTTTTCTTTTCCTCCCCCTCCTCCTGTGTCGGAGCTCTGTGCTCACTCTGCATGCTGTTACCAGGGCAGGTAATGGGAGCAGCAGCGGTCAAAATACCTCAGAAACTCAAACAAATTGGCTGAAGTTAAACAATAGTGGTACAGGAGAAAACGTGTTCACAATGAACGAAAATAAATAATTAAATTGTTTGTGTCCGTGTTGGTCTCGAACGCTGGTCTCCTGCTCTCTGGTCCAACACTCTACCCATTGCCCTATTGGAAGGCTTGTTGTGAAATGAGCTGTGCATTACACAACAACAACCGTGATGGCTTTTTATACTGAGGAGGTGGAGCCTCACCCGGGGGTTGCTAGGTAAGGGGCTGAATGCAGATTCCGGTGGGTTGTCGTATGGCTTGTGACATCACAAAATGTAAGAAGTATAAAATTGTCATTAATATACATTAAAAATAAATTTACTTACAGTAAATATGCCCCTGGGTGCATTTTTTTTGGTCCTACGACTGTTTTTTTAAGAAGTACATACCCAAAGTTGAGTAAAAAAAAACCTTTAAAAAGTGAATTTTGCATAATAGGTCCCCTTTAACTTATTCTGCTGACATTTATCAAAATAACTAAATAGAATGTATGTAAAATGTGCTGCAATATGGTGTAGTTTTAAATGGTATTTTTTTAGAAAGTGACAAAAGTTCATTCCAATTGTTCTTCCATTCTTCCCAAAATTCTTAGGTTATTCTTTGTGCTAAATCTTACATCGTAAATCCACCATCCATCTCAGTGAGGGTAAAATCAAAACTCATGGAAGGGCAGGTGTGAATGTTGTTGTGTAAGCCTCCTGACCTCTGTATCCATGAGAACAACTCTGGCCCAAAATTAGAGTGAGGTCTCTAATGTCTCCCAGAGAGGGAGCGAGAAAGAGGGAGAGAGAGAGAGAGAGAGAAAAAAAAGAAGGCCTGGCTTTCGTCCAAGTCAGCACCTTTGGAAGTGCAGTCGTATTACCACCACTAAATCAACATGTCAGCGCCCGGCCCACTGAACTTTTTCACCCAGACTCCACAGCTTACGGCTATCCTGCACAACTAATGAATAGGTGAGAATGCCTCTCTTTCAGATAAAAGGAAACGGGGAAAGGAGACACTAAAATAAATCCAAATTACAAAAGAATGCTTTCTTTCTTTCTGGTACATAAAACATTCTGCATTCGGCAATATTGGCACTTTGTTAGACAGGAGACATTTTAGTTGTATTGGTTTGAGTATCCCAATAATCAGACTAAAATGGAATTGCCCCAGTCTGGGGTGAGTTTGGAGACAGACACGGGCAAAGGTCCGCAGAAACCTGTGTGCTTACTCGGCAGTCTGTTTACATTCCTATGGGTAATTTTAGCCCCCAAGAGACAGCAGGATAGGGGGGCCAACATGTCATTGTAGCTTGTCAGTGTGCGACTGGCTCGTCAGCACAGTGACGGCACCTAGACATTTGGGTGATACATAAAAACACACACACAGATGCACAAACAGACTCCCTTCAAAAATAACAGTGAAACTCCAATTTTAATTTAGAAAAAAAAAAAAACATCAAGTCACATTGTCTCCATGATAACAATAGTTAATCTGATTCACACTGATAAGTGTCACAGAGATCAGGAAAAGTCTTGCAAAAAGATCAGTTGCGYAGTACAATTTATTTTGGATAACACAGGATAGCCCCAGTGTTTTTACTGCAAAGCTAGGGTGCAAATTTAATTTCATTGTAGTTTTAAAAAATTTCCTAAACTAACACATCAATAATCCTGGCTCAAGATGAGCAAAGGGATTATGTGCGCGTGTTGAGATTTGTGTTACTCCCAGCCCAGAGTGTCCCTTCAAAGGGCAAAGGAAGCAAAATGTCTGTTGTGTTTGTGTTTGAACACACGTGTAACAGAGAAGGAGAGCGACACACAGATAAAGGAGGGAAGGAGAGAGCGACTCAGAGCTTATCGAAACTAATTAGGCAAGGGATCAGGATGGGAAGTTAAATACTGGGCTACATGTAATGAAAGAAGCAGAGTGGGGGACATTCAGGGGTCAGGCCCACACCAAACAGTGGTCCTCAGGCAATCTGGTATTGATTTTCACTCGTTTGGGGATGAAGGTGGATGGGAGGGAGGCAGAGGCAGTGAGGCAGAGTCTAAGGGTCTTGTGAGTTGTCAACTTGACAGTTTAACCCCTTTTGGAGTAGAACAAACAAACAGAGGGATCTCCCTGGCTGACAGCGTTGATCTGTCATAGCGATGACACTGCAAAGCCCCACACAATGCCCACACAGGAGAAGCAAGTGAGGAGAAAAAAGGAGGGAGGGTGAGTTGATACAGATATGCACAGGCACATTCCTTAAGCCTTGGAAGATAGCCCTACGATTCTTTCAATCCTCTAGAGTATCTAAAAGTGAAAGAGCCATTAAATGACCACAGAGTTACAATATAGTTAACAAATTTACAACATTGCAAACAAAATAATACAATATGTTTCAAGGTATACACAATTTTCTTGAAGTTATGCAACTATAGTGCAAACGTCACTTAAAAACACATTTTTGGCCAATTTTGACTGTTTAGAAAGTTCAGGCATCTCTGGTCTAAACTACTGGTGATTTTCTTCAACCTGACAGACACACAGACGTCAGAGTTCCTCTCTTGTCATTCAGTTTGAGCAGGCCATCACCTCGAGCACCTTCCCTCTCATGTCTATAAACACTTGAAGACCTCTTTCACTCTTCCCCTAAGACTGCCTCATCGCTTTGTCACATTGCCAAAGGGGATTCCATTAGCCTGGCCAACTCTCACTTATGGTTAGCACCCCCCTCTCTCTCACACACACACATGCACACATGCGTACACACACACAGGCAAGGAGACACACACACAAGGAATGGCGAATGCTCAAAGCTAAGGCTGTCCACATTAAATTAGAGTGGACCCTATCGTCCCCATTATGGCCTGAGTATGCTCCATCATCACAGATGCTACGGGGTCCCTCACTTGTCAGAAGTTGTCAGACAGATGGGGAGTCTGGATACACACAGCTGACAGGTAATCTTAATGTCTTCAATTAGCCCAATTAGGCCTGTCATAAACAATTCGATAAGTATTCAACCAACACAAACAGATAAATGCACGCACAACAGTGCAAAGACGCACACACTTACACACCAAGGTCTGCAGGGCATTAATGAGAAGGGTAATGGGTAAATCAGTAGATGGTTGACTTGTCTTTCGTATCAAGGAGGGGTGTGTTCCTATCCCCTGCTTTCAGCTGTGCACTGCTGGCTGCTACCAGGTCAGTTCAAATTGTACCATCTCCTTTCATTAGCACGTCGCTGGATGAGAATCTGAAAGGCCGTGACAAAATTAATTTGAGACGAGTGGGAGCAGATTGCCTGAAGCAGGTGCTATAAGGAAGATAAAACAAATGCAGGACCTTTGTGAATCTCTGTGTGTGCATAGATGTATGTGATTTCTATTTGTGGGCTTGTCTATAAGAAAGCCTTTTCTCTGGTCTTCAAAATTAGTTTCTATCCTCGCTATGACAAATTARCAATGACACAAAATGGGTTTTGTAGGGGGAAAAAGTCAAGAGTAGAATCAGGAATGCAAACACTTGAAGCCTTTACAAAGCTGGGGTCAAATCTGAATTTTACTTCAAGAATGATTAAACAAGCCAACATCTTTTTGTGCAAAAGCTGGGTGACTGCTAGAACATTGTTTAATTTGGTATGTCCTATATATCTGATCACCAAGCAAAAGTGGCACCTAAGCCATCTGTTGGATTTGTTCACTAAACCTTTTTTAAATTTATCATTTTACTCTCAACGGCTGTTTATGTGTGTGATTTATAACACAGCCCAAAAGCTGTGAAAATACAGACTGGAAAAACAACAGAATTTGAACAAAGTTAATACAAATATTTGAACAAAACATTTACATCCAAATACCCAATCTTGCACATTGAGACCTTATACATCTTTAATCCCTAAATATTTATTGCAATGTTTAAAAATGGCAGAAAAAAAAGAATAAGCTCTTTGTATTGAATTGTTGGATTTCAAAACTTTCACACAAGGAGACAAACCAACTACCACCAAGATTTTTGGTAGACCTCGATCTTTACTTCTGATTCTTACCTCTAGTGAAAGCTTTAAAAAAATCCAAGGAAGGGGACAAAAACAGGAATGAAAGAAAGGAGGCAAGGAAGAGAAAAGCCGTCACAGGGAAGTTGTAATAGGAAATTGCTTTTGGCAACTATTTGTTCAAGCACCAGATTTTTTTCGTCTTTATGCCAACCCAGCGAGCCCCCATTGGAAAACAGGGCAGGTCCCCCTAATGAGTAATCTATTTCAAAGAAGTCGTGTCTGGGCATGACAGTTTACTGAGAGGCTTGAAGAACTGGTAATTACCAGTGTTACGGGGCAATTAATGCATATTACACTGCGGCACTCATGGCGGTGACTGTCAGCTCCCCAATAAAAATGAGCACTCTTCAGCTAAAGGGTGACATTAATTGGGCCCTTAATGACTATGCAGAGGAACCAAGCCAAATAGGAACAAAACAGGGGACTCACTCTGACACTAGCAGAGGGCTGGAAATTGGACTAAAAATGAGATTAATTGCTGTTTAGAAAAAAAAAGATGGGAAAATGTRGTGAAGAGAAGGGGGAAAGTGAGGTTGGAATTATAGGGTACAGAAAACAAGAATCGTTYGTACAGATGACAATTCAATTAATTATTTTAAACTATTTTCTTTACCTTAGGAAGTAAAGACAGAACCTCTGGGCAGTTTTTGGACTGTCTTGATATGTAGCCTATTGCATAAACCACCACAATTACATATTACAAAGTATTTAAACGAAGTATTATTTTGATTATGGTTATTATTATGAAAACATTTACTAGTATCATTTAAAGAAAAATAAACCTTTCTATGCATGTGGAAAAGCAACTGACTTATACAAACGTATACATCTATATTTTTGTAGGCATGAATTAAATAAGGGATTGAGCAAGATTTTTTTTTTTTTATAATTTTAAACGAAGTTTATTAATAATAAAAAATATAAATTAAGCTAAAAAATTAGGCACTTTGTGATTCCACAATTTTCCTAAAATGGTTCAGGCCTTTGAATTTCCAGTTTAAGTAAAGCTTTATTAAATGTAAAAAACAGCACCCCGCAGACCTCCCACCTCCAATAAYGTTTGTTTAGAAAAAGATCAAAAATGTGGTGAAGACCTTAAGTAAGTCTGATTAATGTTGCGAAAGCTAGGCATGTACTGAGCACCACCTGAATATGCAAGCGCCAAAATTGTAAAAATATCAGCATGCAAAACATATAGTCATTTGCATACATTTTTGATTCTGGATTTCCTAGCTATTTAAATATGCAGTTAGAAATAGTCCGGCACTGCCTCTTGCGCTGTCACGCTGCACACTCACACTGTCATTGGTCCTGATAGAACTCTTCGGCTTCAAAGAGAGCTTTGCAATGAAGAAGAGAATGAGCAAATATTTGAATTGCAAAAMTATWTCACTTTCCAAAGGGAGAAAATTCAAGACAACTTTTCAGAGGCAAAAAGAGGCTCCCAACCCCCAGCATGCTAACCCTCTGCACACAACATAAGACAGTCAACATATTCATAGCTTAAGCACTTTCCTTGCTAATGTACCATATCCAAATTTGTGTAATGAGATATGACATATTTTAGTGGGGATTTTAGGAAAGAAAAAAAAAAACTTTAATTTGAGTAGAGAACCATAAAATGTTTAAGCTGCTTCTGTATTTACCTAAAATACAGTATACAAATCCAGGTTCTCAGAAAACCTGACATGGGTTTGATAATAAATTGAAGTGTAATTAGCTACTTAGTTTATCCTGTGGAGGGTTAAAGTGAGCATCACYTCCATTCTTGCCAGAAAGCACAAAGAGTCCATTAGTTGCTGAGAACAATCTTTCTCCAGAGGATGCATTACAGCAAGGATCTAAGRTAAGTAAAGAGTAAGGAGAATATTTCAGTTAAAGTGAAAGAGCAATAAAAATGTTAATGTAAAAACATATTTGATAGTATGAACTCCAATTTGATGACAAAATAAATGGATCATTTTACACAAAAGTTGTGTTTAACTCATGGAGGCTATAAATGTGCATGTGCAGTAGAAAAATAAACACCACTACAAATAGGGAGAGAACATTCATCACCAATATTTRTGATGTTAAAATTGTTCTCCACAGGTTGAGTCATATTAAAACGTAAATTTAATGTGTTAAACACATGATATCAAAATACTTGGAGACTTACTGCACATACAGTACTTTTATCTTACACAGTTAGCTATTGATGTGGAGAAAAGAAAGGTTACAGACTATACATTAACAAGAGCTTTTTAATTGTATAGTCCACATCACTAGCATAACCCAACAGTCCAATCCTCCTGTGTCCTACTGACATATTTGTAGACAACTTGGAGACAGGTCTGAGCAGAAATCAAACTTGAATGATGGATAGCTTGACTAYACAATGACCTCTGTCACTGGGTTTTTGCCCTAAATCAATGGTGCCGATAAAGGCTGCACCAACGTTTACCTTGATATGTTCACCAGCAGACCTTATCTCAGGCAGGAGGAAGTATGAGTAATAACTAAAGACAAGCTACAACAAAACCACTAACCCCACCTTGTCAAACATAATTTACAATGTATATCCTTTTACTACCCCCACTCTACTGCTGTTAAACAGTAATTATGAGAACCAAAGAGAATTTAGGCTGCAATGAAGATTAACCTGTTAAAGGGCAAAGGAAGAGCTTTGCAAATATCTTCGGTGCAAATGAGGCTTATACTTTAATAGGGTTATAGACCAAGGACTGAGAAACTCAGTGTCTATTTCTGGCATGCACACAACCATTTGCAAATCTATRGAGAATTTCCTTAATATCCAAAGCTTCCAAGTTTTTGAGGAGAAGCCAAACTACCAGAGATGAACACAGAAAATAGTTAAAAGTCAAAAGTTAGCAAGAACAGTTTACAGAAAGTAGAGCCAAGGACTTTATAAAGTTTACATAAAAGAACAAATCATGACTTATTCAGCATTTTTTCATTTGACAAAGTGCGGGTTTGTGACGTAAAGAGACATGAAAAGTAAAGCCAGAAGGAAAGCATTCCTTATGTAGTCAGAACAGAGTGGGACCAAACATGACATCAAACGTTGCAATTAGCTGACCCCCTTACTCTAAAAGTCACAGCCTGAAAAAACCATGCCTTTAAAACACTGATGAAAATATATTTACTTTCTCATTCAAAATGACATTTGACAAGGTTAGTAATATTTCAACTAACTGCAAAAACATTCTTGTAGACRTAATCCCCCATCGCCCTCCCAACATTGCTGTGTAGGGGTGTAGGTAACCTTAGAACGAGTTTCTCATGAACTTGGTGCTTTAACTTGAAAACAAAATGACCAGGGGAGAATTTAAAAAAAAAGAAGTGTGAGGGGGTGGGTAGTTTAAAATATTTTTACTGGAGTGTGTTTTGTTTTACCCGTGGAGCTGAAGCTAAATATTTTCTGTTCATTATTGAGGACATTTATCCCCTTCCTAAATCAAACCATAGCATATTATATATATATAGCAT
>NW_013952463.1:113637-115612 GCF_001266775.1 Austrofundulus limnaeus
ATACATACATACATACATACATGCACATATACATATATATGCATACATATATTTCTTTCCTTCCAATAACCACCATCCTTGGGTCAGGACTCAAACAGGCAAAGACTGTCATCAAGTCTAAGTATTACGKGTCTCAATATATTTAACCAACAACATGTAACTCAACTCCAAGTCCAATGAAAAATTAATACATAAGGTAGATTTTGATGTAATATATTTCTACCAAATGATTTAAACACACTAGCCTTTGATAATTTTACAGTTACAACTTTGGCTTGCCGTATTTTTAACTCCAAGATTTTCTTTATTTTAAAGAAACAAAGAGTCAAACAACATCTATACAAAAAGCAAAATACAACCGAGACACTTGTCAGTCCTGATAAAACCAACTGAAGAAAAGTAATGGAAAAATAAATAAATAAAATAGAACAGAAATGGTCAGGCCAAAACTCTGAAGTTAATACAATTTTCACATCCATTCCAGTGGCAGGAGAAGAGAATGTGAAGTGTCGGATAATACAGTGAGCCAGGCCAGGCTGAGCTGCAGCTGAGCACAAATGGAAGTGGCACTTCCTATCAGAGGCCTTTCACCAGACAGCTCTATTCTGCCCGCTGCCTTGTAACCTCTGTGACACACGGACACTTTTACAAAAAATAAGAATGGTCATTTAAAGCATGCATCCGTCATTGAAGAGACAGACACTGGGTGTAAAGTGGAAGAAGATACATGGTGTGAACGTCCACGCTGATATAGATATCACTCAAAATGAGAAATAGATTTCTCTGACATCTCTGTGGCGGTTGTTCAAAGAGGGCGGGTCAAAGCCCCAAACTCGGTGAAGAGTTTATATTTCACTTGCTCAGAAATGTATGCCTGTTATCTCGCATCAAGTCCAAAGGAAAAGGATTGGGTTGCATTMGTTTCAACTTACCTCTTCTGGTGAAACATTACGTTGACAGAGGACAGGTTAAAATTTGGATCATTTAATGAACAATTTGTTCAGCCTAGGTAAATTTTGCTTCATAGATGCCATTCTAAATGGAATAAAGCATAAATGAAGCTGCGTTACCAAAATGAGATTTCCAAAAAACTCAACGAGCCACAAACCAGATTGTGAATATATCTGTTGAATTTATGGATCTTTTACATTAACCCCCAAACTGAGAAGAAAAAAAAAATCAGAAGGTCAGTGGTTGGACACAGGCTCCTCATGTGTCTTTGATTACACACTCCCTCTAAAGGACAGGCCGGCAGAGATGTTTGAGCTATCAGGCAATCAAACCGCCGAGAGACGTGAAACTCAAACCAGAGGCAGGAGAGGGTGAGGGCTGCCTGGGAACAAAGATGGTGAGTGGGGGTGGGGGGTTCCCGATGAAGCTCTTGAACAAATGCCAGGCCTGTGAGGAAAGGTACTGATGCAGCCGTGTCCGTGTTTCGCGCAAACACATTTAAATGACAAATACTAGTAAATGAAACAAAGCTCACAAAAAATGATTTGATTTCTGAATTGTGACATTTTGGCAATGTCATTTGTGTCTGGTGTGAGCTTTTGCTGCCRTGAGACTCTGTCATACTGGTTAAATATGAAAAATACAACTTCAGAACTCAAAAAGAAAAAAATAAGTAGGTCCTCTGGATGGGTTCTTCTTTAGTGAAACGTTTCGTCTCTCCTCCAAGAGACTTCTTCAGTCTGATGAGTTTCAGGTGAACTCAGCCTTATAAGCACTGCCTCTACATGGTGGACAAAGAGGTTAGTCACATGGAAAAGAGGGCCATCGCCTAACAAAGGGCTTGATTAGCCCTACTGTTCAAAGAGGGTCATGTGCCTCATCACCTGACTTATTGGTTTGGATGCTTCGACTGTTGTTATTTGGTGTAGTGTCATGTGCATGTAGTGAATGCAGGCGGGGCTCAAAGTCCCCTTGTTTTTGTCTCTGTTTCCCTTTTTGTGTTGGTATTGTTGGGGCCCTGATT
>NW_013952463.1:115622-121201 GCF_001266775.1 Austrofundulus limnaeus
AATCAGGGCCCCAACAATACCAACACAAAAAGGGAAACAGAGACAAAAACAAGGGGACTTTGAGCCCCGCCTGCATTCACTACATGCACATGACACTACACCAAATAACAACAGTCGAAGCATCCAAACCAATAAGTCAGGTGATGGGGCACATGACCCTCTATGAACAATAGAGCTAATCAAGCCTATTGTTAGGCGATGGCCCTCTTGCATGTGACTAACCTGTTTGTCCACCATGTGGAGGCAGTGCTTATAAGGCTGAGTTCACCTGAAACTCATCAGACTGAAGAAGTTTCTTGGAGGAGAGACGAAACATTTCACTAAAGAACTCATSCAGATGACCTACTTATTTTTTTTYYTYYTTTTKRWTTTTTTCTGCCTGGATTACTGAGATGCATCAGGACAACTACAGAACTCTTAAAATACAGCAGTCAATTWTTGAACTCCAAGAAGCCCTTTGCAATATGAATATTGTGCACACTGATACTGCGATGATGATATATTTGCAATATATTGTGCAGTCCTACCTTACATCGAGCTTCAATTTGGAATGACAGGTGTACATTCTAAACAGAATCACTAATGCTATTTATAATGAGGCTGGTGTTTTTGTGAAGCACATTTCTATGTTACTGTTGTTTCCACAAATACCACCAATGTTTACTACAACATCTAGACTGACTTGGTAAGGTACAGAGAAAGAATTTTCTTGGGTTAAATTATCTAATGATTTTGGAAAAGTTTCACTCCTTAAAAAGCCTTTTATCTAAATCATCGTTTTAACAAAACAGGTAAGGTACTYTTGAAAACTGAACATCCCAATGTGACATTTACTTTTGTTTACAATTGTATATATTTACTTTTTATGTATATAGAATTATGTTTCAATAAGTAACCCTATATCCAGATGACTATTTACTATTAAATTAATTCACTACTTATTAGAAAACACAAAACTGAGGGTGTAAAACAAGGTTATGTGAGGGACAGTGGACCTATAAAAAGAAGCCTACTGTCTTGGTTATCTATAAGGAACCACTTATCACAAGCAGCCAGGTCCACACGGTGACTGATGGGCTTCCACAGACCAGGAGTACCAGCACATTATCTGGTACACACAGAGCTGCTCTTTAAACACAAAGGCAGCAATATGAAGCATTGTTTCCTTGGCTGTCACCCTGTAAAAAATATTTTATTTATTTTTGGTCTAAAAATGTGTTTACGTTTTTGTGCTGACAAACTCCACAGAGGCACAGCTTATCAAAATATAAATCAAAGCTAGAATAAATAGCCTGAACTGATCCATTAAATTGTGACATAAAACACTTCATAGGTTTTAACCAAAGTAGCTCTTAAAATAGCAAACATTCGGATATGAAGACAATGCTCAAAGTCAAGGACAGAGGTATCAGTGATTTACCTAGCATAATAAAGTTGCAAACCGATAGCTAAAACACACATMTTTCTGCAGTTTTTTCATATAATCTTTACTGTGGGCATTTAAAATAAATTAAGTGGCTATTTTGGGGGGGATAAAATCTTGCTCCCTTTGGTAACTGGATATGTACAATGCAGTAATACAGTACAATATTATATGTAAACTAGAAGCATTCAGAGTGCGCAAACCTCCTCCAAGACCAATTTCCCCCATCCTGTAATAGAGTTATTGTGCAAAAGCAGAGATGGAAATACATTTGTCGAATAAGTTCTGACGTAGCAAACATTTAAGCAGGCAGTATGCACGGGATTTCTTCCCTGTGGAGTCCAATGTGAAAAAACAAAAGTCAGACTCATCACCCAACGTTACTCATCGTCAAACTGGTCTCGGATTAAGCTCCTCTGTCAAGGCTATTCAACTGAACTGCTCTGGGGGTTGCAGTTACTRCAAGTCAACAGCTTAGGGGCTGGGCATCCAGCAATTTAATTTATTATGTAAATAAACCAAGTCTTACAAAGAACTGTTACCTTAATAGTTTATTTTGCTGCATTTAACCATGATTAGAATATACAGAACCCTATAAAAGTAGTGATAAATAAACAATAACAAAAAGAACACATTATACCCATTATTTGACACAAATATTATTTTGACATCTCTGACTTGCCAAATTTTTAAACCAATTTTATTTTCACTTTGGTAGTTTTATGTTCAACTGCTTGTCATTTTAACTGTCTGTAGTGTGCATAGAAATGGTTTTTACCAGCCTGTAGCCAAGATTCTGAGAGTTCTGTGGATACCAAACATGTGTATGTCTAACTAAAAGAACTTAAAGTAATTAAAGTAGAAATCTGGGGGTTTGAGCTTAAGAGATGAATGAACCAAATGGCGGGCAGCCCGCGGGCCGCCAGTTGAATAACCCTGTCCTAAGTTTTCATCAGTCACATTCCACTGTGTAAAACGTCTGTTTTATCCCCTTTTATGAGTTTGTAATGGTTTAACTCTCTTTATGAAGTGCTTCTTGGTACAGTCAGCTGACGAAGGTTTTTTTTTTTTTTTTTTTTTTTTTTGAAGCGAGAAGCAAAATACAGCGTTTGAGCACTTTCAGCAATTAAAACACTACCTCCTCCCTCTTGGCGCACACACTCACACACTGTCTGGTCTAAAAACTAATCCGCTAGCTTCCAAAATGCCGAAATGAATCTGTTCTCCTCCCATGTCCAAACTTTGAGGGCCGGTCAGAAGCTCTCTGTTTACAAGCCTATCGAGAAACTGTTTTGATTGGTTGTTTGGAAAATGTGGTGTGTTTGATGAAATGGGGAAAATGGGTTTCATGGTGCAGTGACACACTTCCAGGTCACACAACGTTCTGTAATTGCACACCAAATGTGTAAAAATGCACACATTATGACAAAAAATATTCATCATTAAATCTGGTTTTATTTGGAAGTAAATAAATTGCTGTTCAATCCAGTTCAAATGAACAGTGAAAGCTGTCACTGTTTTTTTACTGAAGCCCTGACAATGCATCACAGCTTTCGAGTTCACAGGGTTAAAATAAGAATAAAAAATTCCTGTACCCGCATCGTGATCCGGAAACTCACCAAAATTTAAAGGTGTGTTACTTTGGCTAATCCCCACATGAGGTAAAAATGCCAATTTAATCCGTCCACAGGTTCTTGAGTAATTTTGTCCACAGACAGAATGACAGCYGGACAGACCTACGCGACCGAAAACATCACCTCCTTGGTGGAGGTAAATATGCATTTCCAAGTAATTATTTTGCTTACAAGGTAGAAACCTAGTCTGAAATGTTTAATATAGCATCTTTTGATGTAATATATACTTGAACAGATTTGTCTCACTATATAGCAAGAAACTAGGCAGTTTTGTCTCTTTCTCTTCCTTAATTAATGCATAATAAACACAATGATTTATAAAGCGCTTACAGATGAATTAATAACCTATCTATAAACTATTTATATCTATCTATAATGGGGAGCCTTACTGTAAAGTCATACCAGAAAAAGTTTAGAAATGTTTTGTTGTTATTTCACAGGAGGGTGAGTCGTTCAGCTTTAGGAATCTAAACCTAAAGTTATTGTTGAGGGYGATTTCTTTCACAATCTTTAGGTTTGCATTCTTTATGTGGCCATGAAGACTAAAGTACTTAGCTTAATTTGCATAATATTGTACAAATTATTTTCTTATTTTTTTTGTATTTCTTCAACTGTTGGTTTTTTCATTTTAAACCATATTGATTAATGTTCATGTGCTATCTAAGCAGACACAAAGTTGATCAAGTATTACTTTTGCACTTTAGAAGTTTTTTGTTTGTTCGTTGATCCCAGAACAAAAAACCACTAAAAAATAATTTATCTTTGTGTCACAGATTCAGAAAATGGTGCTTGCTTTTATTGCCAAGCTTATTTAGTTGTTATCCAAACCATAGCCTGAGAATGACTAATATGGAAGTGTCTAGACCCATTTGGAACTAAAGATAGGAGTGGAAATTACCCTTGTACACGTGTACAACAGTGACCTAAATTTACTGCATTGAAATGTAAATTCATAGAGTTATTTTAATTCTGGGGAAAGTAGTGTTTATGTATATATTTTGCCTCTATGTGTAAATTAGAAAKGAAACTACAAAATCTTAGACAGAAGACCAATCACCTAAAAAAGGTTAAAATGCAAATAAGTCATTCAGATGGGCAGAATTAAGACGGTGTGAAGCAACTGTTAAGCTAAAAAAAAAAAACATAGTCAAGACTTACCATTTACTGAGCTTAAATAAATTAGTGTTAAAGTGTGTGTGTGTGTGTGTATATATATATACATATATATATACACACATTACAGATGACAGAGTAAAAATGCCTAAGCACAACCTTTGATAACAAATGATCCTATTTTTCGAATTCTTGATATTCAGATAGAATAAAGGCTTGATACACAGCACAACCCTTTTATCTCCAAGTCCAGACAATATTGCTTCAAGTTTAAATCCACATCAAGGTTAAAATAAAATATCTCATAGAGGTCAGGCAGCCACTGAAATTCACCTGTTCGACTGACTTCTACAAAAAACCCATCTATTCCATGCCGACTTTTAGCCATCCTTTTGATAAAGGCTGCTGACTTCTCCCTGGGATAAAATCCAGAAGGTCAATGGAGGGGAACAAATAATAAAAAAACAAAAATGAAATGGGAGGGGGGGGGGAGTGTGTCTTTGAAACTTTGATAATATACATTGTGAAAGCTGACAAAAAAATGCACATTCATCCTTTAAAAGTTCTATAGCGAAACAGGAATTCATGGAGTAGACATGCTCGCACCTCATTTTACTTGAGGCTTTCCTCTCCATCTCAAAGTGTCACTGGCAGCAGCAGAGAGACAGGAGGAGGGGTATATATTGCTCCGTGCTGCTGCCTGTCTCGATCCTCATTTCAACGCACAGTGGCCATGTCAAAGCTACTCTTACACTCGACTGTAAATGACAAATTTGGATAACGCATACGTACAATCCGACTAAAATAAAAAGGAGACACGGAGGCTTAACCTGAGCTAAATCCTCGGGCTGCTGTAGCCCTGTGAGTGCGGATTACGCCCCAGACGCCTTAAACAATGCGCCCAAATGTGCATCCTTAAAAGCATGAAATCCTTGACGCATCAGGGCTGACTTGTCATTTGCCATTAATATTCCACGTTGCTTGTGCTTTGGGGGGCAATGTTGCACCTCTGTGTGCTGCTGTACCCTAAAACAAACACTTTCAAAGCCCTAAAGGAGCCACCACTGTGCAGAGCTATTTTTCTAGCTGTGGAATATTCTACGGGAGGATGTCATAACAAAGGAAACAATAAAAGAGGCCACGTTCTTGCACTGCATGAGGCGTCAATTACTATAAATAGGAGAAAGCCTTCGCCAAAAGCTTGCGTTTTACCAGAAACACTGAATATTTTGTTTAAAAAAGGCAAAATTAAACAAAATAGGGTATATTTGGTATACAAAAAAATATATATATTGAAACTAATAATTAGGGTTTGAATAATGCAACCATTAAACATGATTTGGGTTTGGACATACTATGAAACTGAACATTTATAATACAGTATTATAACCTATGCATGGCCGGATTAA
>NW_013952463.1:121211-123457 GCF_001266775.1 Austrofundulus limnaeus
GTCTTTGTCTGCCACTTGGAGCCTACACTTGAACTGTGCCTGTGGTCCTCCATTTTCTCACAATGTTTCTCACAGTGGAGACTGAAATACGTTTAGAATTTGAAGTATTAAGTATATTTACTATACATTGCAATAATTTACTCTGTATTTACCAGACTATGGTAATCCTGGGGTCGTGATGATGGGGCCCTTGAATATTGTTGCCCAGGGTACAGCGAAGTGTTAATCCGGCCCTGAACCTATGGAATCATTCATTCTTTTCAAGGCTCATTTGTTTGTCGTGCATGTTTTTGACAAGAACCTGCAGTAACGTAAGGCGGGGCACAGGTCTTACAGGTGTCATACTGTCACCCCAGAAGCGCTGGTAGCTGTCCTCAGGAAGAGCCTGTAATGTCCAGCCACATTGAATCAGCAGAAGCCACGACCTGTGGGCACCCTCTCTCAGGTGACATCCCCTATCTGCTTTGGCTAAGTGATGGCCCTGCTGCTGAGGCTTTTAATACTCGTATCCTACTGTTGCATGACACAGAACCACTTCAGTTGACAGTCTGCAGGCACACGTCCACACGCTGTAAGTGTTAAGTTTACATAATGCAAGCAAATGCCTTCTTTTGTATGTGACTGGTAAAGTAAAAGACAACCATTGGCATTTGTGAAGGCAAATAAAGCATTCAATATCTTCAGAGCAAGAGGCATAATCAGATTAATTTAYTAGATGGGCTAAAGTCCATTATATCATTACAGTCCTATAATTAAGCATTCCTGTCATCATTCAACAAGTTAAACAAATGTGATGGACATTTCCATTAAAATAGGATAGCAATGTGCAGTATCTTGAATCAAAAAATTAATTTGGTGTCGCAAATGGAGTGACATTCTGAGATGACAACGGCATTACCCAGCAATTTCATCTGTAAACCTACAGCACACAGGTCTGGAAAAAAAAATGCAAAAAGTTCACAAMGAACTCACGATGTCTAATTGCAGTGGTGTCAACTAAGTTAAAAACATCACATAAATCTTATTTCTATCCATTTATTAGACAATGCGTCAGAAAGCAGATTAACGATGCTGTTGGAAGAGTCTGATAAGCCTTCAGAAYTATGCCTTCCACTATAATTGTAGCATTGCTTCCTTTATATACATGAAAAAAATGTAACAAAGGAACACACAATGACAGATCTGAATTAAGATCAACACAGTATGTTTTTGGAGTATGACAATTTTCTGCTACTAATTACAGGAGATTTTAAATTWGCTTTATATCAGGGTGCAACTTTCAAAATTACTCAAACAAAAAAAGCCAGATGACAAAGAACACACGTGTGTGCATTCAAGCCTTAACAAATTTTCAAGTGGTCATGTATAATAGCAAACCAAAAAGTCTTAACCCCCATTTTATATTGGGGAGAAATGAGGCATACTGTCCCATTATTTTGCTATAAATCATGTTTTGTGGATGGCTGACAGCTTTTTATCAGATCTAACCTTTTCAAGCCTCCATTAAGAGAGCTAACATTTTCAACTCTGACACATTTGCAGCTCACAAATTGCATAGTTGATTTACTACATGGGAAGGGGGAGAACTAGCATCCAAACTCATTTTCTCTTAGACTGTCTGTTGTGTCTGGGTGGAAGAAGGTGGAGAAAATTGGGAACGTCAACGAAGTCTGTATTTATATGGTAAGCTCTACCCATATAATGTTATGTTAAAGTAATTTTGTTGCAGTAAAAAATCTTTTTACAATAGACTGTAATAATGCAAATTATAAGATGCTTTAATATCAAATTAATGAGCGATGATCAATAATTGGAGAAAATATGCTTTAGAACATTATAACAAATATAAAGCTGTTGTTTTTTTTACTCTTTTTAGAATGGTACACCAACACACAAAATACTTTGAAGAAAAAAATACCGCCATTTATGAGTAAAACTGATACTCTGTCCTATACTCAAATTTGATCCTATTTGATTCATACACTGGCTTTTTCTGACAAAACAAACAGAYAAAAGATAAACAATGTTACTGCCTTAAGGGGGGGAAAAAGATTACATAAAAAAAATTGATTGATATTTAAAATTGCATGTGTAGAAAAAAGTGGGGTGTGACAACTCACAATTTAGTGTACATTCACTGGAACAAATTGCCCTTTTTGCATCCAACCATRTCCCAAGATATTATCAAGAGTCTTAGTTTGATGATAAAGTTTTAAAATAAAAATAACTTTAATGTTTTTAAATAA
>NW_013952463.1:123805-130789 GCF_001266775.1 Austrofundulus limnaeus
GTTTGAGAACCACTTCTCATTTACAAACATGACCTGGCATGCACTGAGTGCATTGCAATATACAAACCTACATATTCAGCCTTAGTAAAGTGATTGTAAATTTTAATCGCGATTAAAAATTTTTTAATCTATGCCCATGCAGCACAAAAATTAATCAGAGTAAAGTCGATTAATTTAACAGCCCTTAATATACATATAATTGATAATCCAGCATCTGAGCATCAATACKTTTCATGTCAGTTCTTTTACATATTGCAGATTGATAATAATCAAACAAACAAAGTCCACATTTGTGAAACACCCTAAGTTTTTGATTAAGAAATCCTAAAACACAAATCCTTATCTCTACAAATTTATCAAAGCAGAAATACAGGACACCAATAACTAAYTGTACACATCTTTTGGACAAAATCAGTGGGACAGACAAGTACATGATTAGAACTTTAGGTGCTGCTGCTCACAGGCTCGTGGAGCAAACTTGRCCAATTATTATTTCTTTCAGTCCACCAGAATCAAGGTTGGAACAATAGCACACAGTACATAATTCATTACATGCTATGTTTAACCTTATGTACCTATCCTAAAACACACAAGAGGCTCGTTATGTGTTTAATATTCACAAGCAGGTGAATAATTTTTATGCAACTCCGATAGTTGGGTGAGATGGATCACTCAATTATCTGAACATCCGTCAGAGCAGAGGGCTTGCTGGCTCTGGAATGCCACCAGCTAAGATTGATGGCTGGAAGACACCAATAGCTGCTGCTTCACCATCTCATCCAGGCACTGGGCCTGAACACGGCATCCGAGTCTGCACAAGACTGTTTTTCTCCCCATTTCCTCTCCATCCGCTTTCTTTTTTTTTCTTCTTCTTGGGAGCATTGTAGGTGAAGCGTCATTACCCCTCACTCCACTGAAGAGGGGTTCATTATGGGGTTAGTGTGTTGGCAAGACTATTGCTTGGATGATAAATGCAGTTGGTGAGGGCTTTGGAGGGAAAATCAGTTATTTTTTTCTCCATCTACGAAAACATGTTCTCACTATGCAATGCTTGAGGGCAACTGGAGAACAATTAACACAAGCAATGGGTGAAGCAGCTCAGTTAAAGCAAAGAGGGGATTCATGAAAAATAAGCAAATCACGGCAAATGTCAATCAGGAACAATGAAGTAATTACAAAGTCTTGTGTGTAACTCCAAGGGCAATCACACAAAGAATGAGTCAGGGACTAAAATTAGGCTTTGAGGAATGAAGGAATGGACAAATATACCAAAAATCTGTTCTTCAAGGGCAGTCTCTTAACATGAAATCAATTAATGGAAGTTCAGAAGAAAATGATAACATATCACTCTAATGTCACTTGTGTTGTTTTTTGTGAATAAAATTTGTTGTAAAATATCTTAATTCACAGCTATTTGTATACAGCATGTGTACACATTGCAGTAAATATATATATAAAATACACTGCCTGGAGAAAAAAAAAGGCGCCACCTGGACTTTCCTAAGCAAATAGGTACAAGTCTCCTATTGGATAATTACTGCATGGGCGATTATCTTTCAGCAGTTATTTAACCCCAACTGGTGCAATGAGTTGCTTCTCATTTCTTAAACAACCATGTTGAAAGACAAACCCCGTGGTCGTGGAAAAGATGTCAGTCTGTTTGAGAATGATCAAATCATTGGTTAACTAGAAAAAAAAGGTGTCAGTTTGCGAAGGAGCATTATGGACTCTGGAACAATGGAAGAAATGGAACAATCGAAGAAGGTCATGTGGTCTGATGAGTCCAGATTTACCCTGTTCCAGAAGGGGCATCAGGGTAAGAAAAGAGGCAGGTGAAGTGATGCACCCATCATGCCTAGTGCGAACTGTACAAGCCTGTGGGGGCAGTGCTATGATCTGGGGTAGCTGCAGTTGGTCAGGTCTAGGTTCAGCAACATTATCCTGAATATACTGAATGACCAGGTTATTCCATCAATGATTTTTTTTAGTTCCCWGATGGCACGGGCATATTCCAAAATGACAATGCYAGGATTCTTCGGGCTGGAATTGTAAAAGAGTGGTTCAGGGAGCATGAGACATCATTTTCACATATKGTTTGGCTCCACAGAGTCCAAATCTTAACCCCATTGAGAATCTTTGGGATGTGCTGGAGAAGGCTTTGTGCAGCTGACTACCTTCATCAATGCAAGATCTTAGTGAAAAATTAATGCAACACTGGATGGAAATAAATCTTGTAACATTGCAGAAGCTTATCGAAACAATGCCCTAGCAAATGTGTGCCATAATCAAAGCTAAAGGCAGTCCAATGAAACAGTAGAGTGTATGACCTTTTTTTTTAGGGTGGTGACTTTTTTTTGGGCCAGGCAATGTAAACCCATAGATAAAATCTTCAGATCCAACGTGGTGAGATTTCCAATTCATGAGCTGTGTCTGTGCTATAATGTCTGCTGAAATGACTCCAGAAGTGATACCTCAATGAGACATGGAGTAATGAGACACCTCTTCATTCAGGAAATCCATTCCACAGTTTGCAGCCAGCTAGCAGGCGAGCAGCTCAGTGGCTAAACCAACTTTTTATCACATCATGAATCCTTGTGTTTAAAAGCAAGCAGTAACTTCAAACTATACACCAGTTTTTAAATTGTTATAGAAACAAACAAAGCTCAGGTTTTGGAATAGTTTCGGTATTGGCCGATATCCAAATTTAGGTATCAGATTGGAACTACAATGTGGATTGGTGCATCTCTAAAAAGTTAAATGTGATTTTTTTATGTCTAACAATCACCAATATGTTGTCTTCTTTAAAACTTTAGCTTGAGTCATATAAAAAATAATTTATTGTAATAAGCTTCGCTTTCTGTTTTGATTTATCCAGAAATGTGATCCTAAACTGGAACTGAACAGGCACAGAAAACAAAGACACACATATAATGAGACAGCTCGTTTCTGCTTGGTTTTTGGACATGGCGTCGAGGAAAGGCACCTCCTGGCACTCCAGCACCATGTCACAACATGTCAGATGGCCATCACAGCTGATAGGGATCAGGGCTGTAACAAGAGGTACAGGGATCCAGAGCCAATGGAGGCAGGGATGTGAAAAACATGTTGGAGCGACCAGCAGTCCTGTGTATGTGTGTACCACTACACAAGTCGCTCAGATTACCTCAGCTTGGAATGAATATTTACAACAGAGTGTGCTGCTAAACATATTTTCTCCATTACAGTAGTTGAGACCTTTCGATGTTACAAATGATCGTTTTGTTGGCATTTAAAGTGATCCATAATTAATTGTAACATTAAATTTTATTTGATAAACATTTATTTTAATTGTAAAAAAAGTCTGAAAATACTGAAGGCTGTTTAGTTTTTTAAATATATTGTCACAAAGACGGAGCCAATATAGTGACACTGTAAAACTTACTGGGTAAATTATGACAAAGACAAGGTCATCCACGGAAGGCTGCGAGCGTACTTTATCCACCCTGACGTTAAATCTTGGACAATATCTGATGATCAGCTCTTTAAAATGAAACCAGCACATGTTGACAGAGAGGATGTAGAAATGACTCAACCTGCAACTGAAAATTTGGATGGAGGACAACAAAGCTGCTTCATAGAAGGAGAACCTCCGTTTAGCCTGTTAGCTTTCATGCTAGCGCTGATGATATCACATTATGTATTAACTTTGCACTAGCGTGAAAGCTAACAAGCTAAACTAAGGTCTTTCATCCACATGACAGAGAGGAGAATCCCACTCTAGCTGTGTTTCCATTGCAAATGTGCGCAAAACTTTGTCAATATTCTGTTAATGTCTAAAAAACACAGTTTTGTAATTCTGGTGTTTCCATTAGGTGAGAAATGCTATTAAAGTCACGCGTGAATACATTGTTTCTGCGATAAGTCATTACAAACATGGTGGCAATGGATGTAAACACATGCATAATTGATACCATGGCACTAGCGCTCATCATCAGAGGAGACGTTGGCATCTTATCGAGGCTTTTGAGTGACAAGCCCCTTGGGAGTGGCTACGTATGCTGCGTTTTTGGGAAACTGTAGTCGGTGAGTTTATTACTTTCTTTTACAACTTTGTTGATTTTACTACTACTTCTACTTCCTGTTGTCTTCTTCGTCGTCGTCTTTTTCACCAGTAGAACCAGCTGGTTGTTGATCACGTGACTCCCATGATGCGAAAAAGTGTTTCCATTGCAGTTTTGCGAAACACACCAATTTTGATACGGCCAAAAAACCACCTCATCCTAGCGCAAAAAACATTTTCTCGAAAAAATGAAGTTGAGCAAATTTATTTTCAGAATTCTAATTTGCGCATTTTCGTGGTCAATGGAAATGCAGCTAGATCTGACTGGGGGTGTTCTCCTTTCTAAAGGCAGGTTTATACTTCTTGCCGCACGTCTTTTACCACCCGCTGAGCGTAAGAAAGTTGCRCAACTTCCGTCTGCACTCCCGCTGTGATCCCCCGGTGACAGCCGTCCTATACATTTCCCCCAGTCAGCACTCCGAAACACGGAGGATGCGGTGCAGAGTGTGTGATTGGTTCAAAGTTTGTGGGCGTTTTTGTGCTGTGTGACACCGCAACCCGCTACTCGATACCAGAAGCTGGTTTTTGTTTCTAAACATGGATAGCTTTGAAGAGAAACTCACCGAGGCGGTCTGGAGGTACAACCATCTGTGACTCCTCTACTRCGTCGGTGCGTGCTGAAGGTGAGGGGAGAGCCAGTGTGAAAAAAAAAAAAAAGATCCGGTGGGCAAGTTCCTCGAAACAAGCAGCGGACATTTGAAAAAAGGATAAGTGTTTTTCGTCATCCATCTCCCGCACAAGCTAAACTCGCAACTAGTAAGTTATTTATTAATTTTTTTAGCAACTGGCATTTATTTACATGCTAAGCTATGAGCGTGACTTCTGCGGTGGGAGGGCAGAGGGAGGGATTACTATAATGTATCCCCCACGTCTTTTCCCAGTATAAACACTGAATGCTGTCAGTGACACACACGCAATAACGTCATCGCTGGGCCGCAGCCGCACGTCTTGCATGAAGTATAAACAAAGCTTAAGAATTTAGCTGATTTTGTTGACCACAGAAATTATTGACAATCCAGGGTCCAGACTAGGAAGGACAATTGTAGTAGCAAACCTCTCTGCTTCTCCTTTATTACCCACCCAAACCCCCATTAAGATTGTGTCAGCCCACCCAAGGACCAAATTAAATAAATATAAAAACTCTACAAAACTAAATCATAAAAATCTTGTAAAAAATAAACACAGTTACTTTACCAGAACAAAACAATAAAACTATTAGGTGTGGCTTATTAAACATCAGATCTCTTTCTTCTAAATCTGTTAGTTAATGATCTGATAACTGATCATCATATTGATTTATTCTGTCTTACAGAAACCTGGTTACAACAGGAGGATTTTGTTAGTATAAATGAATCCACTCCTGTTAATTTTTAAAATTTTCATGTTCCTAGAGGTCGTGGTGGAGGAGTAACTGCTGTTTATAAGTCAGAACTATTAATTAATGCTAAATCAAATATTAGTTATAATTCGTTTGAGTCTTTGTCCCTCAGTCTTTCTCATCCAAAATGGAAATCAGAAAAACCTCTACTACTTGTTATTTATCGTCCTCCAGGCCCTTATTCTCAGTTTTTATCAGAATTCTCAGGTTTTCTGACTGATTTAACATTAAAAACTGATACAATTATAATAATGGGAGATTTTAACATTAATGTTGATAGTGAAAGTGATAGCTTAAATATAGCTTTTAGTAATCTAATTGAGTCAATTGGTTTTACTCAAAATGTCCAAAGATCTACACAGTCCCTTCATCACACTCTTGATCTGGTTCTGACATATGGTACAGAGAGCAAGAACTTAATAATACATCCTCACAATCCTGTTCTCTCTGACCATTTTTTTTAAATAAACTTTGAGTTTACATTGGCTGACTTCATAGCTACTGAGAGTAAACTTCATTATAGTAGATGTTTATCAGAGAATGCTGTAGCTAAATTTAAAGAATCTCTTCCATCTTTCTTTTTCCTCTGTCTTACAGAGTAAGGTAACAGAGAACAGTAACTTAGATGGTCTTGTTGATAATATTACAACTTTAATGTAAACTTCTCTTGATGAAATTGCTCCACTAAAAAATAAAGTTATTGATGGGAGGAAGCCGACTCCTTGGTTTAATTTAGAGTTACGTTCTTTAAWAGAGGCATCTAGAAACCTGGAGAGAAAATGGCACTCCACTAACATAGAATAATTTTATTCAACTAGGAGAGACAGCCAGCTAACATATAAGAAAGCCTTTCGTAAAGCTGGAACTGTATATTATTCATTTTTAATAGAAGAGAATAAAAGCAATCCCAGGTTTCTGTTCAGTACTATAGCTAGACTAATGAAAAGCCGTATCTCTGTTGAGCCATGTATCCCTATAACTCTGTGTGATAACTTCATGAGTTTCCTTATAGATAAAATAATTTTAATAAGGAATAAAATTAATGCCAAACTTCCTGCTACTGTCTCTGATTCTCTGTCAAATGAGGCAGCTTTAGTGTCACTAGAACCTGATTTATGTCTGGACAGTTTTTGTCCTGTTGAGCTCTCTGAATTATCTAAAACAATAGCTTCGTCCAAACCATCAACATGTCTGCTAGATCCTATCCCAACCGGACTGTTTAAAGAATCAATTCCACTAATTAATATCCATATTTTAGATTAGGGGTGTCCCGATCCGATATTGATATCGGATATCGGTCCGATATCAGCCAAAAAATGAGTATCAAATTTTATCGGCCTGCATAAAAAATGTCCAACATAAGCACTCCCATATTAGCCGTCCATTCCAGCAGTTAACTAGGGGTGTAAGAAAATATCGATACACTGAAATATCGCGATATTTCATTTCCCCGATACTGTATCGATATTCTAAAGCCCTGTATCGATGTTTTATTAAGGTTTAAAAT
>NW_013952463.1:131761-139242 GCF_001266775.1 Austrofundulus limnaeus
GGATTGCGCAATCCAAGTGGAGAGAGGGGTTGAAACGATTGCGCAATCTGGAGGCGGAGCTTGATTTTTCCTCATAGTCCATCTCGTCCTGTATTTGATCAGGATATGAAGAAATTCAGCGATTTTGAATAAGAAAAATATTACAAGTGTTTAAGTTAATTGAACATGTGTTTAAAGTACAAAGCATTATATAAATATGACAGTTTAATGTTTAATATTGTTTTTTCTTTTTAAGTTCCATGATGCCTCTAGTGACCACACGTCACTGGTGCCTGTGGTGGCCTTCATTCAGTTTTAAGTGGAACAGAATTTTGCCTCTTTAAAGGGCCCATCAGAGGCTTGGGGTCAAAGACAGTTTACTTGTTTATTTCAGTCGAGGTGACCCCTACAAACATAAAACTCAGAACGTATGGTGTACGGGCGTGGGAGTCGCATTCAAAAAGTGACAAGCACGTTAGCGCTGTGAAAGACCTGAGACACACGACCGCTATTAGCCAGTTCTGCTGTTCCGGCTCCAGCACTAGCACTGGCTCATCGGCAGAACTTTCTATTTTCATCAGAAACAGAGTTGCAGCTAAGTGCAAAGTTGTCATACACAAGTTTTCCGAGGGGGAACACAGAACCGTGAACGTTTTAAACCTGAGTGACAACTACTCTCCACCCTGGCAGCAGCTTTGCGTTTCGGCTCGGTTCGTTCAGCCTCGGTCCAGTGACCGCACACAGCCACGCTGTTTCGGAACCTCCTCTCTGGTCCGGTCGGTGGTTCTAAGCTGGCAGAAGCGAGGACAGCACGCTTACAGTTTTGACWTCCCGTGGATTATCATCATTTTTAGTTTCAAGCTAAGTCATTTATAGATTGTCCTATCTATCAACGCGCTCAGGTTTAATTTAAAAGAGCTGATTGTCAGATATTGTTCAAAATTAATCCTTCAGRGTGTATAAATCTCACTTGCAGCCTCCTTGCACAGATGACCTAGTCTACATCATCATTTACATGGTATGCTTTGCAGTGTCAATAAAATGGCTGTCTGTGTGACAATAAATTAAGAAAAAAAATATAAAAACTAAACAGCCTACAGTATTCTTACAGACTTTATTTTACAGTTAAAATAAATGTTCATCAAATAAAACCTAATGTTATGAATAATCGTGGATCATTTTAACAAAAATTAACGGGCATGTCCAAATCTAGATWTATCAGAGCATTAGAAGAACGGTGGATTTACAATGTGAACCATTGTTTTCTAATGTAAGGTTTAATGGCAGTGAAAAATATTACTAATTCCTGGGGTAAAGAAATGCTCTCTCGATGGACAATGACATAGGTCAGTTGTTACTTCTACAATTCATTCAGAAATGTGAGTGTAACCCCCCACCCTCCACACACACACACACACACACCCACACACMCACACACACWCTTACACACTTCAACTTCTACAACGGCCAGACCACAAAGGCCTGTTCCTGTCCAAAGGTTCTCATGACAACAGATGCAACACATTAATCACTCACTTCCTAGCTTCCCTTCCAAGACAATGTCTGTATTCTACAACACAATCAAGCTTGCAGGCAAACCATTCAAGCTGCAAAAAGCCTTCAATAACACAACTTGATGTGGAAGTGGTGTAATGTAAAAACGTCCCCATGTGGAATTGTGTGGTGAAAGCAGCCTATACCAGTAAGGAAGTGGTAGGAGTTGTTGGACAAAGATATGAAACGTTTTTATGATACTGAAAAGTTAACARTGGTTTGTGGTCACTAAAAGTGCAGTAGTTATAACTGATAATATAAACACCAACAGCAAGGCTGATACAAAATACCAGTAAAATAAATGCAGTTCTTAAAACAAAACAAAAAAAAAGGCTGACCTGTTCCAGTAACTCCAGAATTGTTCCTTGAGATAGGTCCGATGGCTGTGATCATCCCCAAAAGAGGCTTTGCTCTCAATCCAATGTATAATATGTCCCTCCACAGCTTTTCATAAAATGAAACACAAAAATGTTCATAAAACTGCTTTTCTTTACACCATATCCAACACAATGTATGAATTGGGCGCAGCACTGCAATGTGTTACATTTGTAGTATTTTTATTTAGAAAAAATAAATAAATACAGATGTCTATAAAACAAATACATACCAACAGGAACCTCCAGGATAATATCAGGGGTTTTATCATAACCCATGGTTCTCAGCTGATTTTCATCTATAAAATAGGGAGTGAAGAATTTTAATAATTGTTATTTTGCATGGGGAAAAAAATAAAAGCTAATCAAAAAGTATTTCAATTAACTGAATGTTTTCTTTTAGTTTAGGAAATTTAAAGAAACTTGTATTTTAAACCAAACAAAAGCTTATTAAATTTCTCATAAAACATCAAAATTTTGAAATGGAAGAGATGGTAAATGACACAAAGTGAAATAAAATGAATAAATACTGCCCCATACGTATTAGCTGCAACAGCACAAAAACTTCTTACACTTAATTAGAGAGCCTCACTCCTGGTTGCCATTTGGCTACACTTTATAAAATATACAGCAAGAGGACCCGTTTGGCATTACTGCCTCTGTTCGCCTGACCCCTGACAGTGCAGGCTGCAGCCATTGTCCTTGACTTCTGGCGTGCTTTGGTCATTATACCTCCAACACCTGATTTCTCCATTAAATCTCAGGCTGACCAGGTCATTCAGTTCCAAGGCCCTGCCTCTTTGTCTCCAGCCAAGCTCAACTAATGGGGCATGGAAGGGAATTGAAGAGAGATGGAGGGTGGCGGTGTCAGTRGTGGTGAGGAGGCAGCATCAGCCAAGGGTGAAGAAAAAGAGCTGAGACAGGTCAGCGAGCCCGCCAGAGGCTTGTGGTACAGCAGGGYATGCTGATTGTGATAATGTAGGTGTAGCTGTGTGTTTGTCACCGGATAGGGACCTCTGTTCACACACACATACACTGGGCTGTTGATATTCTCATGTGGCTGTGATCGCCTTTTTACATCAGCTTTGATTAAAATTAATGGGCCATCCCTGCTGTTGGGTGGCTTATTTCCAATCCATTTATCAGATGGGGTGAGGCTGCTTCAGCGGCCCTTGTGCCCCTCGAACTCTGACAGTTTTAGAACAGTCCTGCAGAAAGGTCAGTGCTTCATGTCCAAATAAATGATATGGTCTTAATGACAGAGGGAATGACTTTTATCTTTCATCATTCACCTGACCTTGGGGATGGTGATATGATGAGGTGATGGAAGGGATGGTTTAAATCTCCCTCAAACAATTTCATATCTGGACATTCTATTGTAATTTAAAATAGTAAAACCAAGACAATTGTTTCAGAGAAGTCAACATAAAAAACTATTTTATTAAACAGATTAAGTAAATGACAAATGTYTTATTCTGAATGACCAGTCAAACAAAACCAAAATAAACACAAAGCCAGAAAATAAAATAGTTCAACTTTGTCTGTGGAACCACTTGGTTGCTCTAATTATAGCAATTATACCTGTGAGGTGTGGATAAAAGCTAATTAAAGTGAGGCTTTCAGGGAATTGATTAAGCTTTTGTGGCTGTAATTCAGAGCACTCAGCTGGATCACAAGACATGGGACACTGCTTTAAATTCAGAGCCCAGCTATCCATTTACAATGAATATTAAAAACAATATAGTGTCAGCAAATTGACAAAAAAGACTGCATTCATAGCATCTACCAGGTTTTGGGGATTAATTCTAAAACTCAATAGGAACAATTTAAAGACCAAAAAAAGTGTGATATGAAGGTCAAGAAGTGACTTACCCAGAAAGGAAAGATTTTTCTCCTTCAGTTTGTCACAGAGCAAAATTTCATGCTCTTGTCCAATGACACTGGGAACAGAGTTAAGGAATCTAATGTACAACAATACTTCACATCTAGTCAAACAAAAGAATGGTCCACAGGAACATAAATGAAACCAGGGCATTGGATGGTAACAGGCTATTTTGTTTTCCACTTATGTGCAATGGGGCACACACTAATGACTAATGATGTTGAATGCATTTTAACTCTTTAATTGTATAAATTCATATTTGAATTTCTTGATGACATGGAGAATATGTAGAGGCAAAGTGTCTGAAGTGGCTTTATTTGGTGTGAACATGTGATGAAAACATGTCTTTGATGACAAAGATGTCCCAAGACTGGAATGTTGTGTAATATCGTCATGGAAAAGTCTAGGGAAACACAACCACTTCCAATCAAGATATTGTAGGACATAATCAGACTTTCAGGGGAAATCAGCTTTCCTCAACAAAACTCCAAGGTGCATTCTCAATGCAAAAAAAAAGGAAAGAAAAAAAATCAGTTATACAAAATGTTTAAAAACTCCACTGATTACTCATTCCAATAAACAACCTATTAGAAAAAAAATTCTGAATGAACATCAGTCTGAGTTAGGATGCCTGATGCAACAGATTACGGTAGTTTTTTCTTTATTTTTTTTTACCTAAAGCTCAACATCATGAATAATCTATTTTAGTCAAGAGGTGGAAATGTTCTCACAGCATCATGTTACACTCAACAAACACTAGCAGCTTAAACATAGGTTCTAATAAATTCATACCATGACTTGCACACATGCATAAAAAGCCATTTCTTTTCAAGTTTGTTCTTTGAAAGCACACACAGCAAGACGGTTATTATGAACTCTGCAGAGAAGTAACAGACTTTCAGTTGACTCTAAAGGGACTGCCACAGAATAGAGAAAATGAGGGGAGGGGGAAAGGAGGGCAGGATGGGACAGGCTTGACTGACTATGAACAGAGTAACAGCCCCACCACACTCAACAAAGCAGAGAGARACACAATAACACATACTTACACGTTTACAATTATTTAAATAAGACTCCTCCCCAACGAAATATTTATTGTGCTACCCAGCTGGTTACCCCCAAATAGAATGGACTACCATTCTGACCAAATAGTGGTTAAGAAAGGGTTATTTATAGCTGCACAAAGGATGGAAATGAAATAGTATAATCTGACAAACTAAACGTAAAATTAAGAGTTTCACTTGGTCTAATGTAACTCACACTGTATGCTGGGCTAAACTGCTTTTTTAAAACTAAATGTAATCCAGTTAAAAATTATATTAAAAATCTTTGGGATATGTGTAGTAATGCTTTTCCACAGTGCTTTTAAATTATTATATTTGTTTCACAGAATATTGGGTCTGATTCGCTGAATTCATATGAAGGTGAATTCACATTAGCCTATCGTCTCCTCCAGCTCTTCCCTCCATCGCATTCAGGCTCTTGGATCGCTGATAGTGGTACGGCAGATGGGATGAAACGTCTCCTCCGTGAAGCAGAACTTTTATGTCAGGTGAAGCCAGACACATCTCATCCCCTTCAATAGCTCCTCGTCATTTTCAAGCTTAAAATTTTATGGGGATAGGATACTGTTTGATGCAGTCTACCAGCGGTCCATAACAGCAGTCATTTATTGTGCACTGAAAAGAAGGGGAAGAAATATTATGGCATGCCAAAAAAAAGGTGGGCAGTGTTTCCCCTAGAAAATTCATCTTGGCGGGGCAGGGCAGGGCGGGGGGACGGACGGACTTGTTTTAAACATTAATTTACGTGACTCACCTGCAATTAAGGTAATAAATTTACACATACATGAATATTTAATTGCCCAACTACATCCTAGTTAAGGACTCCTCATGATAATTATCAATAAAATTATTATTGATACTAAATGATTAGAACTCTGTGCAGCAGATGATCTGAGTCCAGAGTTCTCAGTTTGAAACCTTCTCGAGCTCTTCTGTGTGTCTTTAGGTGTGACAGAGTGTGGATGGTTGATTGTCTCTTTTGTGTCCCTGATGGAGACTGGAGACCTGTCCAGGTGTCTCTGGTGAACTGGAGACCTGTCCAGGTGTCTCTGGTGAACTGGAGACCTGTCCAGGTGTCCCCTGCCTTCACCCAAAGGCAGCGAGGACAGGTCAAGGTCAAAGACAAGGACGACAGGAGGAGGATTTTTCTTTATAGCAGGAAACAGACATTTAACTATAAAACATGATTTATTTTATGTTAATCTGAGTCATTTTAGTGTTGTTTGTAAATATATCTGGCAGTTTTGTAGGAATGAACACGTTTGTAATGTTTGTTCAAAATAAACCTGCTTCTTATGACTTCTGTAATATGTTTTGAATAAAATATTATCAGTAAAAACCTCCAATCATGTCCTTTCTAATAATTATCAGAACTCTAGAAGAACTGTAACTCAGCAGAGTTTCCCCAAGGATTTTTTTTAACTGTGGTGGTGACCTCTCATGTGGGGGTTTGACAAAATCTGGTTGTCCTCAAAACATTTTGGTTGTCCAAAAAATATCTCAATAAAAATACAGTTTAATAAGTAGGCTATATTGTTCTGTAAACAAAACAAAGTGTAATATATACAAATGTTCTCAGTCAGCAGGTTGACAGTTTTAGGAGCTGCTTGAGGAGAACTTCCTCGTTCTCCTCCTCATCCTCTTCTTTGAAATAGAGATAAAAAAAACCAACATCCAACATCCATAAACTTTCTGCTTACAGGTCAAACATTTTTATTTAAATAGGAGTAAACTGTGTCCTTATTAAAAGTTACAGTTTAGTGTTCTTAGCACTGAAGACTTTCTGAGGAAAGAAGTTTTTAAACATCTTTTCTATCATTTTGGTGTTTTCAACTGAGGAGCTTTGATCTGTTTATTTCAAATAAATTATAGCAGAGGAGGTTCTCTGTACAGAAAAAAATTATATATTTTTACTGGTTTTTTAACCAAACCGACAAGTTTCTCCAGTAAAATTATTGTGTAATTTAAARGCATTGAAGCACCTGGTTAAATTTAGAAGATATTATGATTCACTACAAACATCTGAAGCTGACTCAGAGAACTGTGATTTTAGAAAAAATAAAAGTCAAATGTAGACACGTCTTTACTAGACCCTCCTCCTCCTCCCCACCACCCCGYGCAGCTGCGGTCAGCGAACCTCCATCCCACCCGCGTGTGATTAATACAGATTTTTTTGCGCAAATTATAAATTTTTGATGCTCATTATACACGTTAAATGTCTGAAGGGGTTGACATGTATGAACTTTAAGTCCCGGGCTAGTCAGAGCCGAGCTGCAGGTGGACATGTTCGCTGCACCTCGCTTTAAAAACAGTCAGCTGATCTGTCGCGGTTTTGTTGCGCTCGTGACGTGAACACACGGGGAAATGCTGCGAAGTACTTTTAGAAATATAATACATATAAAATACGACGTAATCCTCGGTGGAAAATAGTCCAGGAGACGCGGGAGGTGTTCACCTGCAGCTGAGTGAAGCTGACCCCCCACAAACAGAGAAAGAAAGAAGACAGTAATTATTGATAAGGTAGTAAGCATGCTGTGGCTTCACCTGGTCCTATTTTCTTTTAAAGAAAGAAAAAGTAGCTTGCAAAGCTGTCGCATCGGTGCTACGTGATTAAAAGCAGAGCTGCGC
>NW_013952463.1:139628-143461 GCF_001266775.1 Austrofundulus limnaeus
GGGAGGGTGTAAGGGAGGTGAGGGAAGCCCTACAGTATGGGGAAGGGGAGAAAACACAGAAAACACGGGAGATGCAGGCAGATTGACAGGAATAACTGCTGGCTGCCACGTGACTTGAACAACAATAAGAAGCAACGGATGGAGTGTAGTAAGCCGGTGCAACATGTAAAAACGTGTAACATATTAGCATTGAGTTGTAAAATGGCAATGAGTAAACTTATAATGTAAAATTATGTATAGTAAAATCTATGCACTCCATCAAATACTTTCAGTTATATTATTATTAATATTTTATTAATATCAACTTACTTGGTAGACATTCTTTGCCAATATTTGGTCTGGAATTAAAGACGGCTCCTTTAGCATGCTGCTGATGACACTTTTAGAGGCTGAAAATGAGAGAAAGGAATGAAAATGAGGAAATGAATTTAATTAAGAGGATAAAAATGGACCTGAAAAACCCTCCGCAATGTTCAAAACGCAATYAGAATGTCAAATAGCCATTTTTAATAGAGATCAAATATGTCACACAGAGCAAATATAGACACAAAAAACAGCCTGAAGATTCTGCAATTTACCAGGCATATAGTTAATGTCGTATTTCTACACTTGTCCATTACAAAGCCTATGCAGATTTTCTGTAGATAAATGTTTCAGTCCACAGCACAGGCACTTCATGTAGTTTATCTGTGTTATAAATGCTGACTATTCTGCATCTCTCCTCCCATTCTTGCTCTACTAACATTATAAATCAGAAAAGAAAGCCTGCTGGATTGGCTTGCAGTTACTGTAGGGAGCAAAAAAAAAAAAAAAAAAAAACCTTAAATCACTTCTTAAAAAGATTTGGATTAAATGGATTGTATCATTGTGTGACGAAATGGTTGAGACATGCCATTTTAGTGATATATTTATACACATGCTTAAGACAGATGTGCAGCGGCATTACAGGAAACAATTCTATGCACATTTCAAGCATGGATTGCAATGTTATAGAAATTCTCAAGTTCTACCAGAGAAATGCAAACAATACAAGCCATTGAAAAACAATATTTTGTTTTAAATAAAGCTATAAATCCTTAAAAATCTTGGGTTAAAGATACTAAATTATTAAGTCTTAGTTTATTAAATTTGATAGACTCTTCTTTTCAGTCCTAACACATTTTAGCATTATTTGTWGAGAAAAAAGAACAACGTCGTGATTCCTCATCTGTTCTATGATGAATTAAAAAAAGGTGGAAGAGGAACAAAGGCCATTTAGCACATCTTTGTCTTGTGTTTCTTTTATCTTTGTCTCCACCTTCAAGCTTTCTCTTTTTGCAACCAACCTGCTTTTTGTTCCATCTCTTCCAGCCTCAATGCTCTACCAGCCCACCCCATAAACCCACACGTCCCTCTTAGAGCTGCGAGGCACAGGGCTGTGCTTTATTTCGCTGCTCATTTTTCTTAGAGATTGGTACCTTCGCACTCAAATCCATACCATGCTCCTATGCAGTGCAGGCGGCGGTGAAGAAAGAGGGTTATATTTTCCCCTTGAGTTAGGACACCTCTTGACAAATGATAATGGATAATCGATAAAGTGGGAAATATGAGGCAGCAAACTTTATGAAGCTAGGAGACATATTACTCCCCAACAAACACTGGTTTCTCTTAACAAAGTCACTACTCGACTGTGCCTAATAATCTGAAGGAAAATCAAAGGACCTGCAACCACATCAGCAATATTGGCAACTTATTCCACTTTAATGGCATTTTGATTGATTTTTTCCTCTCTTTCTAATGGTCGTTTTATAGATCTGACGCTGCTTCTGCAAAACAGTAACGTGTAATAAACCTCCCCGAAGGCAAACGGTAGCCATTAAAGCTCTTGTCTTACTAGGGCTCATAATTGGAGGTTGACCACCACCACATTCTGGTCTCTCACATAACACACACAACTAGAACTAGACTTATATTTCTTGTCTCTAAAGCCCTTTGATGTTTTAGCCCAATATGTTTTTTTGTTGTTGATGGTTATAATAAGTGATAAGATGATGTTCCCCTGCTCTTTTTCAGCAATGGGGCTAAAAGTAGCCATAAGTAGGTGACCTTGGCGCTGACATTGTAGAATTTCAACCAAGCATTGACCTGATGAAAATGGAAGGCCAGGCTGCTAATAAATCAGGATGCTTTTAAAATGAGTTTACCCTAATGCTCATTCATCACACACTGTAATGCCATTTGCCAGCCCAGGATTCGCTGCTGTGCACAAACACAGCAGTAAATAACAACAGGGCCCTTGCATCCTTCGCATCGTTGCAGCCTCCAACATCAGCATACATTTATTAAAGACGCCCCCGTCTTGCACAGCGGCACACCTCCATGACACCCTAAGCTCTTCTCTGGTACACACACACACACACACACACACACACGAGCCTTTTTTTTTTTTTCAAACACACGGTTGCACTCATAAGAAAATGTGCAGAAAAATAAAAAGCATAATCAGAAGAACAACAGACACGGAGAACAAAGCCCTGCAGCACAACTTTGCACCTTGTAAACATTCACCAAATTTACTGTAATTGTCCCATGTTGGTATAAATCCTTACTAAGGCACCATATCACACCGTCAACATCTGAACAGAAAGAACAGAGAAGAGGAGAATAATAGATGTGAAACACTACGCCTCCATTGGGATTTGCTAAAGAAAACAACCAGTGTAAACAAATCACAAGCCTGTTTTCATATGCAACTCCAAAACAAGATACACAGCAAGGTAACAACAACCCAACCTTGGCTTGGGTTTCATTTCTTACTTGTGTTATTTTGTAACTACTCTTCTCTGAAACAAAAAGTCATTATCTGAAATGCAAAAATATAGAGAAACCTCATTAAAAAGCAACATTTGTAGAGGGAGGACCGTGATAGACAATAATGGATGACAACTGTTATTGCCACTGACACTGATGAGCTCCTTTGGAAGTTTGTTTATTAATTAAAAAACCCACTACTTTCCGTGGTCGGGGGGGGCAGTCACCAATTTCCTTCATACACCCCCTCCCCTTACACTCCCCATGCACAAGCCATTGAGCTGTGGAGGGGCACTCGTTCATCAAACTTCATGGAGCTTGGGAGAGACAGGTTCTGATAATGTGCGCCGCTAAAGCTGATTTTCCATGATGAATCTCGGAGCATATAAATTGGCTAATATCTGAAAACATTTACAGATACTAGAGGAATTGACTACTTGTGGGACATGATGGATGAGCCTCTCCAACACTGGCCGACAGCTCTGCAAATCTCTGCGGCTGCCTAAAGCCCTCATTTGATTTTCCAATTTACTCCTTTTAAATTTATCCTCCCGCACTGAAAAAAAGATGGGAAAAGAGGAAGAGTAGAAGACGAGGAGCAGAAAAAAAAACATCTTTTTTTTTTTTTTTACTATCCATGGTGGTGTGTGGGTGTTAGTTGATAATATGAAGGTAGTATCTCGTGTGCAGGAGGAGCCCAGTCCCTGAAGAGGTTACTGGGGCAGAACTGATCTGCTTCCATCTGATTCTTCTTGATAGCGGTGAGATGAAACTCTACATTTCAGTGTGTGTGTGAATGCACGTGTGTGTCTATGAATGTGTGTGCAGTTGGAGTAATAGTAGACCAAGGGAGGCTCTGCTATAGAAAGATGCTTCCCAGGTCAGGCCATTAGAGTGTGGCAAAGACTGACTGGAGCTCATATGCTGAAAAGGAGTAATTAGTATACTTGTCAAGTGAGGTGCCATGGTGCTGCTTACCTCCCTTACACACACACACACACACACACACACACACACACACACACACACACACACACACACAC
>NW_013952463.1:143551-148354 GCF_001266775.1 Austrofundulus limnaeus
CACACACACACACACACACACACACACACACACACACACACACACACACACACTCTAACATTTGTGTTGTCTTCTTCCCAACTCCCTCCATTCTTGCTAATGAAGAGCCCTTGCTCTCATTACTTGGAAAAAAAAGCTGCATTTACACAAACACCGGCTCCATACAGCAGAAGGGTGTAAGAGAAGAGAGGAACACTTGAAGAAAAGAATGGAAGAACAATAACAATCATAGCGACCACTAAAAGATTTTATGGGCTAAAACAAAGTATATTCAATTATCAACACATTTTATCAGCAAAACACTGAAGTTATTATGAATTCCGTCAAGTAATCGAGTAGACACTAACACTCTCACAGTGTTAACATGAAACACGAGACATTTATAACCTTGCGTACAAGGTTTCTGTAAAGGAATGTGACAATAAATCTTAAAGGCGGCCGAATCACATAGTTACAAAACATGGAGTAGCAATCTAATCTGGAGCTGGGCCTTGGGAAAATGGAAAAGGTCAAATAGCTAGCAAAATTGCCTCCTCAAAAAAGTATGTCTAAATCTAGAGGCACATCAACTCCTGTCACAGGAGGAATAGAAAGAAAGATGAAGAGATAGAAGGAGGGGGAAAAAGGAGCAGGAGCTCCCCCAGTGTGTCTGTTGGTGACTTCTAAAAAGGTACCTACTGATGCTGAATTACACTGACAATACAGCAGTTAATGATAGATTTGTATTATGTACACTATGGTAGCAGAGAGGTAATGTGTATTTCAACAATAGTTTAAATAATACCTCTTCAATTTTGCACTTTTTAAGTCAACATAATCGATAAATAACTAGGGCTGTGTATTGGCATGAATTTGTCGATGCGATACATATCATGACAGAGGGGTCACGATACGATATATCCCGATATATTGCGATACTGTAAGCAAGGTGATATACTGCGATTTTTTTTGTCCAAAAATTCTATTAAATAAAAACCTCTTACTGGAAAAAAAAATAAAAAAACAAAATTCATTATCTCAGAAAATTCTAATATTACATAGACATACTTTTGATACATTTACATACTTTTGATACATTTAGCTGTGTTCTGCTTTGTATGTATTTTATTTTATTTATTTCATATTTCTTATTTCATCCATGTTTTCAATTATTAGAGTAAATTTGCCAATAAATAGTTAGAAAATATTTTTGCAAGTTTTAGTTTTTAATATTAATTTACAATACGGTCACCCAACACTTAATAGCCTTTATGCTGTCATAAAGTTCAGTAAACAGATGATAAGAAGCTGCTGCACACAGAGTTTCTGGGATCAGCTGACCTGCATCCAGAACCTGATTTGCATAACTGTGGGTCGAACAGCAGGGCAGGTCCTGAAAATTAACAGTAAATAAATGGAGAAGTTAAACAACACAGTTAAACCGTTTTTGAAGCAAACACAGCAGGGTAAACTTAAAGTATATGGACTTTGAAGCGATGAGCCGGACATTGAGAGCAACAGACAGAGTTATGTCACGGGGGTGGTGCCGAGCTCGCTTGAGGTGCTAGAGACACATGCGCTATATATGCATGCCTGCGTTCCATAACGTTGGAAAAAAGAGYGCACAAGACACTTAATTTGGCTTAAAATACAGACATTCTGACAAATAAGTAACTGTTTGTAATAGGGGTGTCCCGATCCGATATCAATATCGGATATCGGTCCGATATCAGCCAAAAAACGAGTATCGGATTTTATCGGACTGCATAAAAAATGTCCGATATCAGCGCTCCGATATTAGCAGTCCGTTCCAGCAGTTCACTGACTCCACTCCAGTGTTTCTATCCAGCAGCGCTTGGATCCTGCTTGTAGCACTCACGTGATCATAACAACAGCAGCGCTAACAAGTTAGCAAGAATGTCGGCAGCAGAACTTTTTATTTTCATCAAAAACAGAGTTGCAGCTAAGTGTAAAGTTGTCATGCACAAGTTTTCCGAGGGGAAACACAGAACCGTGAACGTTTTAAACCGGAGCGACAACTACTCTCTACCCTGGCAGCAGCTTTGCGGTTCGGCTCGGTTCAGCCTCGGTCCAGTGACCGCACACAGCCGGGCTGTTTCGGAACCTCCGCTCCGGTCCGGTCGGTGATTCTAAGCGGGCAGAAGCGAGGACAGCACGCTTGTTTTGACATCCGTGGATTAGCTCTGTGTTGATGGACAGAAGAAAGGAGAGCGCAGATTTTGTTTTGGAATACGAGCGACATGACGAGAGCAGAGATAAAAACTGCTCCCTGCAGGAGAGAGAGGCTGATCTCCACATGATGCTCAGACTATAGAAAGTGGAAATTTAGCACTAAGAAAGGTAGCTATCAATTTAAATAACTAATTCTTACTATTTATTTTTTGCTCTTGTTATTAGAGTGATGTTTAATCTGTTTACACACTTGTTTGAGTGAAGATTAAGTGCAATGATCATGTTGTTTTAGTTACAATCAGTAAAACTGGAGCTGTGGACTCTTAACTTTGAACAGACAATAATGTGGGGTTTTGTTTTGTCCCCACCTTCAGTTTTTTTCCACCATAAAGCAGCACCAAGCTGACAGATGGTAAAAAAAATAACTGGAGTGATTTTGAATTATTTTACACTGTAAAAGTACATTTTGTTTTTATTATGTTATTTTTTCAGGGTATTGTAATTTATTTTATTTATTAAATTGTATAATGTTCTTCAGTGTAAAATGTATGTGATCCATTGGTTTAAAATAAATGGGTCAGTTTTTCTCATACCTACTCTTTTTCACTGTTTGATCTGATCAAGATTTTTCTAAGATTTTACACTACAAAATAGGTAAAAGTGTGTGACTTGCACTGTTATAGTAACGGGTCAATATAGGTATCGGTCAATATCGGTATCGGACATTTCTCAAAGTTGTAATATCGGTATCGTATCGGAAGTGAAAAAGTGGTATCGGGACATCCCTAGTTTGTAACCTTACCTCAGYTTAGAAGGCAGAGGGTGTCGGTCTTTTCCGCTCAGATTCAGCTATCGGAGCATGAAGCTAATGTTTACTCACAATGCTAATGCTACCCTTACTCTCTGGTGCTCAAGAGGTAGAGTAGCCAAATGGCTGGCTCACTGCTGCCAACTAGYRGTCAGAGGCTGAACTACAACATGAAAATGAATGGCTGGCAGGAAAGTTGACATTTTAAATCTCAATAAAAAAATCGATACAGGGCTTTAGAATATCGATACAGTATCAGGAATTAAAATATTGCGAAATTTCAGTGTATGGGTATTATCTTACATCCCTATAAATAACTGGTTAAAGATTAGTTTAAAGAATGAACTTAACGTTTCAACAATTATAAAAAAAAGTGTCAATTACTTTAAGACTAACGCGAAAATTTGTTCTGCTTGTTCTTTTTTGTATGTCTGTTTGAATTCCACTTAATTCAGTTTGCCCCTTTTATCACTACATAAATGTTTTCCATCATGAAATAAAGATTTTATAGTATAAGGGATATACAAAAGGAGAGAAAATGTATGTAAAGTCAAATCTACAAAACTCAAATCAAAAATCCAAAAAAGGAATAACACAAGAAATGAACAACTGCATCTAATGTTGTTAAATGCTGTGTAAAATTAAACACTAGCCTGAGGATTTTGCACATATGCTGAGGTTTTCTCAACTGAGTGCACATGATCTTTCTTACCCCAGTGTCCAGTCTATTTTCATGAGGTTAAAAACATTATGGATGTTGATATTATATTCGATAAAACTGTTTTGAATTTATCGATTCAAACACAAGCACCACCAGATAGCCCTGCATCCTGCTTGACTAATGCTCTCTCCAATACTTGAACTGCAAGGAGGGTGGGGAGGGTCAGGTTGTTGGTGGTGTCGTCATGCTGAGCTGTGGTGGCATGTGCTGCTAGTGGGGAGGGGGGCAGACAGCAAAGGACCAAAACAAAACAAAGACGGTACAAAAAAAACAAAACAATTTAAAACCTTCTATTGATCCAGGGCTGGTGATTGTACATATATTCTATCGTCCCAGAGGCCCCATTCCTGTTTCTCTTAAATGCAAGAGAGAGGAGTAGGGGAATAAAAACAACAACGGTGCTAGGCAAAGGCAAGCCATTCACCCAGTTGGGGGTAATGTCCCTTATATAGAAGTCTATTGATCTTTGCAGTGTGCCTGCCTGCCCTCCCCTCGAGTTCTACAAAAACACAAGTACACAAATACACACAGGAATGCAGTCTGAGGCTGGACGGAGCATGACAAATATGGCTGCCAATTGCACTGAACCAACCTCTTAGCTAATCGCCAGTAAAGACAATTATCCTTCTATTGTTTCATAAGGGAAACACATTGCTGGGGTTTAATATACACAGAGGGAGATTCGAATATTTGACCACTGCCCACCTGGGAAAGAATCTGTGTCTAAGGACGTGGGGAGACTTCAGAGAAATGACGTCAACACAGAGGTCACCCTTACAGCCGCACAGACTTTAATAATCCAAAGGTACAACACGAAGCCAAACATTTGGAAAGACTTTAAATTCATACTGCAGTTAATAATACAACAGATTCACGAATTAAGTAACTGGGAAACTATAATAAGCCAGTATTTTTGYCACAAATGTGACTAAGGCATTACATCATAAATATCAGGGAGAGTTTGGGCCAAAGACTTGGTAGTCATCTTCCAATTGGGGGTTAGAAGTTTGATCCCTAGCAACTACAGCATGCTGAAGGGCAAACCACTGTAACCCCACGGCCCACCAATGTGTTTATTGGTGTATCGGTGAGTATATATATA
>NW_013952463.1:148979-175999 GCF_001266775.1 Austrofundulus limnaeus
TATATCTTCTGGAAAATCTCTTTGACAGATTCAACAAAAATATTTGCGTCTGGAATCTTGTTTTCCTGCAGTGCTCAATCAGCACTACCTAGGAACTGTTTCCTTTTACTGCCAGAGTTTTCTTAAACTCAGTTTCCTATGCAGACCCAGTAGTTCTACAAAAAACAAAACAGTTGAGGCTAGAACTGAAGGTAAAGATCCGAATAACGTATTGGTGATAAAGGAGTGAGGAAAGAAATCAAGGGTGTTATAAATAATACTGATGAACTGAGCATTGATCCACACCGCAGCTGAGAGGTGGGTGGTCCTCCCAAGACTTAATTGCCAATCATGCGCCCTAGAATGGAGCTTCTGCGAAATGTTGTCTGTCTGTCATTAGGGTTGGACAGGCTGAAAATACAGCAGATAGACTGGAATCTGAACTCAAACAGGGAGCGATTTGGTGGACAAAGTGCTGCAATTAAAAGTGATGTGAAGAGTCACTTAGAGCCAAATGGAAAAGTGTTACTCACGCATTCCACCGTCCATGTCCTGAAGGAATCTGTCCAGGATAATACGAGCCATCAGAGCAGGAGACAGATCCACCTAGTGTACAGCAATAAAAAAGAATGTGTCTGAATAAAACCAKGACATTGTGTAAGTTGGTAATTATTGTAACTTTTAAATTAAAGCATGTCAAAATTTTATTTTATGATAGGAACAGCTATATTTACAAACCTTCAGACTACCTTCCACATATTCAGCACAAAATACAGAAAATTCAAAGAACCTGAGAATTTAAACACTGAAATTACACCAGCTGTTGAAGTCTCACTGATGTCACAAATAATAACAACCTTAATGGCTCTAAATTATATTATTCTGTTCTCAAACCTTGACCCAGCTTTTGACATTCTCATTGTAAATTGGTCTTTTAAAGCCCTGCTTTGCAATAACCTTTCCCAAAGGAACAAGAGACCCCCTGTTACACAGCCGAGTTACCTGGTTGAATTGCTTTAGCTTATATCAAAGAGACGTTACAAGTCTTTCAGCTTGTAAGAAAAGGCACATACTATACTCAGCCAAGAGACACTGAAGAGCTTTTAATCATAGGCAGATCACTAAGGCAAAACAGCAGCAACAAATAGGACACACCTGAGGGGCTATGGGAATGCAACCCGTAACAGGAAAGATAAAACCTATGGCTGAAGCCTTCTTTGAACACAAAGACACCTGAAAAAGTGAGCAATGTTTTTGGTTTGAGTGAAAGGAAAAGCCCTGGCATGTAAGGAAGCTCTAATGATTGACGCTGAAGGTGTCTATGACCAGATTCCTATCAGCACATTGCACTCCCTCACTTTCAAGACATGCAGTATTCTGTTTGCAAAATTATGGTGATATTCAAAAAAAAGCAGCCCTTTGTTAGTATTATTTTGACCTTCATTTAAAAAATACACACCATACAGTAATATGAAAACACATTAATTCCTTCACAACTAAATTTCACAGCCTCTCCATGATGGAGGGGATGGAAATATTGCTTGGAGACTGGCTTATTATAAAACAACATTCTTACAGCCAAAGTACATTTTTCCTCTTGTTAGCATAATTGGGTACCAAAAGTGAATATGCCCTCAGATCGCAGCGGGAATGGAGTGTTTCATCTTTTCTCTGATGCATTATGATTACATGCTGGGGGCCGCAATCGCTCTGTCTAAACAATGTCTTTTTACCAACCATAGTATTTGTTAACATTTCCATAACATTGCAATAAGAAGGCAGCTTATAAAAAGCTCTAAGATGTCTATAATGATTAAGGTGTGACTTTGTCTCTTTATTAAAGCCTTTGATAGCATTACTGACTTTGTATTTGCCACAATCAGCCACAGCAGTTTTCTTTTATCTCTCAAACTATTGCAGTTAATTCTCTTTTTCTTCTTTCTTTTCCATCCTTCCTATTTGTGCTTATTGGCCTGGTCTCTGTTCACACCATTGGATAACAATAGAGTATCAGATTCTTGGAAACTGACACATGAAAAATGGCAGCATTACTGATGCAGGCTCAGCCTGAATAAGTGCCACCTGATTAGTTCAGGTACTTGCATCTCCTTAATTTTCATATTAATCATGAGTCCATCTTTACTCTCAAGTCAGACGGCAGCACTTCACAAGTTTAGCATTTAACTAAGATTCACAGAGCCTTGAATTCCTGCTGAAAATAATTATTGTTAAATATTTACTGCAGTTGTATTAGCCTAAAACGTTAATAGCTGTCGCATGCATTGTAGTGTAGTGCACCTGTTCTTAAGCCTATAAGTAACCTTTGGATAAAGACCCCCATAAAGCATGAAAAGAATGAGTTTAGAATCTCTTATTCATGGACTTCATCTAGAAGCAAAAAATACCCATGAACAGCTTTCATCACTGTTAATCTTTTTCATCTATTGGAGATATATTGTCTCATAAAGACACRAAACTACATCAATTAGCAGTCTGAGAGGGCACGAGTGCTTGGTTTAAATGTTAAGTAGCATATTAAAATGACAGTTAAATGGTTCATAGACCGTTATCTCTGTGCTTTTAAGAAAAAAAATATTTCAATTAAATAGAAAATGAATAATAGCAGTTAGCTTTGAGGTTATCACTGATGCATGTGAAGAACTGATTTTAAACTTAAAAATCCTCCTTTGGTAAACTAACAGCACTAAATGATGCTGTTTAATAATTAAATCATTTGCATGGCCTTTTCAAAGTATTAAAAAGGAGGAAACTGAAAGAAAACAACACATTTTATGAGAATTTTTATATGTGCCTTTACAAATAATTAAGTACAATAAACGTTTGTCTATTAACTATTGTCTATTGCAATATAAGTCTTTAGGAATCAATAACTTAGGTGTTCCTTGCTCAGTCAATTAAAAGTATAATACATTTACATTAGAAGTAATAGCTGACTCACTAAAATGTTCTAAAAAAACATTGACTACGAATGCTTTTTAAACAATGTACAACTTTAAAATATCTTTTTATGACTAAAGCAGCAGTTATTTAAATATCTATTACATATTTCTATGTTTCTTGGTTACTAAAACAAATTGGATTTAAGTAGTATACCTACATACAATTGCTACTATATCACCCAGAATACCAACACTAGTCTGACATCTTAAAGCAAATAGCTAAAGAACTGATGAAGAGAGGGGATTTAACCAATGACCCCATTCTCACCTGTCTGCAGTTTGTAGCAACTCTGCCTGAACTGCAATTAGGAAAATTACAAAATAAAACAAAAAAAGTATTTTCACATCTGCCTAATGGTGCTTGGAGATAATTACATTTGATAATTGATAATGAAGAGAATTGTTTTACCAATTTTGATAATGACTAACAGACAAGGGAGAAATTTTAAAAATTGCAGCTGTCATCTTTATCCTTTAATAAAACATTATCAGTTGAGWTTATTATTTTATTTTATTTTATTTTAAATGCTAGAAAAGAACTAAAGGTTGTACTGTTACCTCATTGGCCAACTCTAGCAGGACAGGAGCTGTGGGATGAGCCTTGGCCTCAGTCAGATACCTTCATTATAACAAAGGACAAAAGCGGCAGTTAAAAAAAAAAGAAGAAAAGAAAAAACAGCTCTCACACACAGACAAAAAGGGAAGAGGGAGCTAGACCAGGCCAGCCAAGACATGCTAATGTCCCTGATGACTTTGCCCTGGGTGGCATATGGTAGGCTCAGTGCGGTTAAACCAGCACTGCTTGGAGGGATTCAAATTTCCTTGAAGCAGACAAGCATATGATAGTTAGTTAACCCCTGCCGCCCAAAAAGCCTTTTTTCCCTCTCCAGCTAAAACTGCAACTCCCCTTAGATCTTGCCGAGATCATCTCTGAGGTTTGCTGCTGTAAGTGGATTAGAAGTGCATTATCCAGGCTTATTTTCCCCAGAACAATAGCCTAATAAGCTAGATAAAGGCTAATTGCAATATGCAAAGACGTTTCCCCCCTTACAACCATGTTATTGTTTCCCTTTTTTAATTCAGCCAAATTCATTGAATTACACATAATCACCCCATCATAAGCTTGTATAAGGCAAATATATATTTTTTTCTGCTCCTAATTTGAACAGAGCTGTGGTGTGGCAGGTGCAAGAGGAGGTCTGGAACAAGTCCTGTGGGTGGTGGTTTGTTTGAAGGAGATTATAACTGTCTTGGTGGCCCACCTACTCTCATGTAAGTTTGACAAGTCCCTTCCCAAGTCAAAATATACAATTTACACAATATAAATGAAGCATACAAGAGTAAAAAAAATCAGAAGAAATAAAATATTTTAATAGCTATACAGAAGTGGCATTAAATAAAAGCAATAAAGGTGATACTCTACCTTTGGTAGTATATTTCAATAACATCGGGTGCATGGTGTCTTGAGATGGTCCTTTTGGTTCGTTTCTGCCACAATAAAAGTAATAAATTAGTAGCAATATTTATAATACTTTCATTAGCATATAAATACAGATATATACTAAATATAATTATGGTTAATTATAATACTGTATAAAAATTCCTTTATATTCACATTCCACTGAAGCATTCATTTTCAACAGTGGTTCATCTTCTATGCTCTTGTGTAAACAAGTAAGAGATTTAAAGGATCATAGTAATTCAATTTCAATAGGTTTACCAGGGGTCAAAGTGTTCCAAGGCAACCTTGTTTAAACCCATCTCCCCCCTCTTCTTACTCAAACCTTGAATTCATTTCCCCCTTTTTCGATCAAACACTCACATTATTGCACACACCACACCCTGACATTTTCATGCAATTCAATAGCCATTCTTGCCGAGAGGCTGGAGGACAGCGGATAAAAGAGGAAGAGCATTGGTTAAAAACAACTTATTTAAAAGCTACTACACACAAAAATTGTAATTCCACAGAGACGGGCAGTGTGACTGACACCTGTCAGTGGGATGATAAATGACTCCATTTTCTGCCTGTGCTGCCTTCTGCCACTGGCGGCAGCGGCCATTTATCATCATCCGCTGTCAGCCGTGGAAAGCAGCAGTGACAGTGCGAGTCAGCAAACATTTAGCACACACAGCCTCACTACACGGGGAAATTATTATTGTCAGAATAATAATGGTTTAGCATAATTTATTACAGGTCCACCAAATAAGCAGGGGCTAGATGTTATTAGACAGATGGATGGGAAGGTTTGGCAGACATCCACTGAGGGTAAGGAAAGAAAAGGACCTCAACGTGAACGTGGAGAAGACGAAGGTGTCTGTGTCTGTGTGTGTGTCTGTGCGTGTGTTGTGGGGGGTGAAATAAACGGGGGTATGGTTGGGGGGTCCTCCAAACCAATCAGAAAGCTGGCAGTTCAATTACAAAGAAATAAAGGGACATTCATCATTCAATTAGGCACCTGTCAAGGCTCACAAAGGAAGAAAACTTCTAACCTGGTACTCCAGGGAGAAGATGCTCAGAAGAGTGGACTGCGAGTGACTGGAACAAATAAAAGAAGGACAAAGTTAATTACCAAAGTGCATTGCACAGAGACACAGGGAGAGAGGAGCTTCAAAGCTGGGACCAGCTGCCCTGTAATCTAAAAGAACATGAAAACAAGTGTGGCAAAGTTGTTCCAGATGAACACCTCTGACAAAGGATTCCTGCCATGATAATATAGAGTAAAAAAAGAGGGAGGTTGTGTGTGGTATGGGAGATGAGAAATTTATGGCCTGATTGTATTTTTTTCCCCAACAGTCACTTTTAGCATCCTTTTTGGTCTTCTGCCTCATCAAACATTTGTTTTTATAAAACAYGCGGTTTCTGCTGTTATAAATTACAAAAACAATCATAACAACCTAAAGATGACTAATATTAAATCCATAAAAACAGTTCACATGGTGTTGATTCAGAGTTCAGCCAAAGCGGACAACCATCTTAAAAGTTTGTATTTGGTGCCATAGCAGAGAAAGTATATATATAAAAAAAAAAAACTGTCTTCACTGTCAGTGCTGGCATATGGGCCAGTCAGGAGCCCTCCCAAGGCAACTGATGGGCTTTGAAAATAAAAACTTTTAATGCATGAAGCTGTGGCTCCCAGGAGTCAGTCTTTTCCATAGGTTGCCATTAGCTACATTCATCTCCAGCTCCAGTCAATGTCAAACACCTGGCAGAGAGGCAAACCCTGGAAAACAGGCATTTCCAACAGGGATTCAGAGTCCTTTCAATACCCCACCCTTCAACACCCGCAACATATTTTAAGTTGAAGATATTTACATGCATGAAATATATTACCCTAATTGGTTATTGCACACCTCCTCCTTGCATACCAATAAAAAATAATATGGAATTTTCCACACATGTGCAAACTGTTCTGAAATTGTYTTGAGCAATTTTGCAACAGCTAATTCTTTCAACACTCTCGTTTCATCTAATGAACTTTTGTTTGTAACAAGTCATCCGAAGATGGTGTGTAAACACACTTGAGAAGCTAAAGTTGACAATGTGCTTCTTGCWATCAATGAACAAAATTGTCATAGGCCCTCTTCATTAATCACTAATCATAAAATATGTGATCTCAACCAATAATTCCTATAGTTTGACTGGGATACTTTACATTGGAGTTAGAATAGTAATTTTTGACATTGCACAAGCCGGTACAATGAAAATGAACAGTTGGGTGATATTGGCAAAAAAATATCACAATTGTGGCATTCAGCCAATAACAATTAATATGATGATTAATAGATGACAATTGCATGAAGCCGACATGGACTTAGTCCATATTTTCTGGCTTTTCTCGTACTCCAATTTATGTCAATGTTTCAGGTATTAAACGTAGGGTTAGTGTTTGCATTAGTTGATCTACACAACCTTCCACCATTGGGCCCACATGCCGCCTGAAATGATGGCGTGTTGCACACAAAAATACATCATCATGGAATGGAATTATATGCAGTAATTTTAAAGTTAAATTTTAAAGTGGCAAATACTAATATTTAAAAAAAATTCTGACAATTGCACATGATACGATATTGCCCTATTTTACAATAAAAAATGATTTACCTCTAAATTTATTTTCCATTTTTTTAATAACAAAGATTTTAATTGTGAGATTATCTATGCCATTTTTAGACTGTTTAAATGATGTTGCTCATATTTATAGTAAAAAAAAGAGAAGAGATTTACAAAAATGTTAAACTATAAAAAGGTAAGAGAAACACATCCTGCAAGCTCAGCATTAATTTAAAATGAAGCTTAGGGCTCAAGAGGCCACTGCAATTTAGTAGGTTATTAAATAGTCAACTGTCAACATGTGGCCACAAAATGAAGAAAAAAATAAATTCTTCCACTCTTTAACCTTGCACCTGAGCATTTCAACAACATTACTGCCTTATTGTTGGCATGGGGCCGTCACGATTCCCCTGTCAGAACRAACATCTGTTAGGTTTTAAATGGATTACTCTTTTTAATGAGCATGATTACTGCTTAATTGCTAAATCTATAGCTTGTTAACTTTAAAAGGGACATTAACTGCTCTTAATATCCATGAAAACATATCTATTCCAAAAACACCACGAACTTTGGGGACTTTTGTTTTCCCTTTCTACGTCAATCAGATTTTGCTGACATTAAAGTTGGGAGGGGAAAAAAAGCCCCATGGAAGTTCAAAGAGCCAAAAGTTGAGCAGCAATTAATCACAGACCAGCGATACTACTATTTTATGTCTATGGTGGCAAAGAAAACAGTTATGTGGAGAAAAAAAAAAACTGCTCATCCCAAACAAACACACATAAATCTATATCATAAAGCACATGACTCATCTGATAAAACTTATGTTTTTCAAAAAAAAGTATTTATTAGAAGTTGGATTCATATATGCATAATTGTATGTTTGTTCCAATGTAAAAGTGCATGTCTACATATGTGCAAATATRTGCACTCATATACCTTTCCAAACAAAACAATGTAAACAAACATTAAAAGAAAATTCCCAAACACGAATAGGCAATGAGTAATTTAAATTTAAATGAGCCCAATTGAAATAGATAATGAATATAATATTATTATTTATCTGCATTTTATACTCATAATTTATAAAGCTTAAGGCCTATTTCCTCCATTTACAGACTAACAGAAAATTATTTCAAGCTTTACAATATTGTATTTCCAACTTGTGGTCTCATGGAAGAGTTTACCCGCTCTATGCTAATAATCTTCATACTTATCCTTACATTACGAATGTGGGCTGCCTGACAAATGAGAATATTACATGGTTATATTAATTGACTCCTGCACCATTTTTAATGACATGAGCAGAAGTTAACAAATAAACCTGTGGAAATTTATTTTTAAGACCTGGTTTATCTCCATCAGAATAAGACGTCTGCAAATAAAAAGTAAAACTGTAAACTGAAGTTTATGTAAATAACATAAACAGACAATAGTGCTCCCTAAGCCTATGTAACTATTTTATTATAATTGTTTAAAATAATTGTCAGAATAGGAATATTCCCTGTTCCCTAAAGCAAATACAAATGATGAGAAGCCTTGAGGCCAACATATGTTAATAATAATAGGAAATTACAACCTTTTGTTTAGATGAACATAGTTCAATGTGAACGAGTTTATAAATTAATACATTTAAGTTTGACATGCATAAAAAATAATAAAAGAATGATTAAATTTAAGTCTATCACATCACATCCTCATGTTGACCTTCAAGTTAGGGGAAAAAAATAAAAATCTTTCCCTTTGGATATAATTTGAAACATGGGGAAACAGAAGGTAGGAAGACAGAAGAGCAGTTAGGGAATCATTCACTCTCAACCTAATTACCCATCCTTACAGCATAAGACAGTGCATTAATATGGACTGGCACCCAAAATAGTGAAGAAGCAGATTAAATTAAAAACAATTAGAGACTTTCACTTTGTCACTGAGCTGGTACGGCTGTCTGGTCAGTGCTTTAGGCTCTATTAAGCTAGGATATTCACTGATGATTCTGACAAATTCAAGTTTGTGCGCTGAATTGCTATATTTTGTGTGAATTCACAGCATATCAGTATCTTAAATAAGAAGGGGTGGATGCTGAAAATATCATCAAGCTAATTAATAAGAAATGAGGGAAATTCAAGCTATCAATTATATTCAGAATCTTCCTATTTACAAATAATTAATTATAAACAATAGCTGTAATTTGGGTAATGAAAGCCACCTGGCTAATGGCACTGGTATCATATGCCGTGACAGTACTTAGCATTTGGTGGATCTGCATGCAGAGAGTGTTGCATGGTGCGACTCTTCAGGGCATAAAGCTGTCTAATTGAGGCGCAGCACATATTTTTAATAACGGCAATAAAATAATTTTCAGGAGGCAATGGCATGTATGAATGAATTGCTTACAAAGTGTAAAAAAATGTAGCCTTTTCAAATCTACTTATCATTTCCGTGTAACAAAAAAAGGCAACAGTGTTTTTTTGCAGCACAAGATGTATATCACATCAAAGGGTCTAATTTAAACAAGAAGAGTGACGCTTTAGAGAGCATTTACTTTGCTACAGATCAATATTTTATGAAGTGAAAATTAGCAAACTGTGCGTTTAAAAAGTTAATATGCAAATGCTGCTAATTACACATGCTGACAGGCAAAATGCTAACATCTGTTTCTGAGCTAAGCTCACCATCAGCAGCAGCAAAATAAAAAAACCTTTATGTGTTAATGTATAAATGTGATGTATTTTGACAAAAAACAAACACAAATCTCAGTGTGTCACAACGCAACAAACAAATAGTTACACWATAATAGCGTATGTTTACTCTTTAAATTTGTTTTCATTTTTGTTCTGAAAAAAAAAACATCTGCAAAACCCTATAGGAGAGTCAACGGCAACTGTGATACAATGAGATGGAACATATTGTTTTTAGGGGAAAGCTTTACCATTTTTTTGTGTTTTTTTTGTGTGTTTTTTTTTCAATAAGTTAATATATACTAAGCAAAAGCAAAACTAAAACTACAGTCTACTTTCTATCTTCCTTTCCTACAATTTTTCTAATGGTAGAAAAATGTGATCTTAATGCAGCTATGTTCACTTTATTACAAGCTTTAAAATTTCTGTCTGCTTACATGCCCAAGATGTCAAAAAAAGCTAYACAAATGTGGTAAAAGAGGTGAGAAAGTGCCTACAATCACCACCCTAATTGTAATCCCAAATGAAAGCTACAGATATTCTCTACTCTGTCGGGGCAAAATGTGTTAGAAATATTATGTTACCATTGTTATAATGTAATTACAGCCATTGTCGCTCCTGCAAATTCTAAGAAAAATGAAAATAGGATTTATATTATATGTCATAAAGCAGAGGTTCTCAAACAGGGGTCCCTGGACCCCCAGGCGTCCGTGAGAGATATCTTGGGGATCCTCAAAAAWTTTTACTAAAATGTTAATTTGTTTTTTTTAATGCACGGAGAACAATGAACAGATAAAATAAAACATAATAAACTTAATAAAACATATATATTTCCATGGCATTTAGGGGTTGAAATGATAATAAATTATCTTTTAAAACAGCACTGTGAGGAGGTCGGTCCCTGGAATTTTTTTTCGCCCTTGTAAGGGGTCCCCAGACCCAAACGGCTTGAGAACCCCTGTCATAWAGCAGGCATCCACTAACACATTGCACTGACCAACTGCCTATACTTTCAAGCATAACTTAGAAATTGCACTATTCCTGTTTACTGACATTTATTTCTTTAATATAATCCAGTGTTAAAACACATACACACACTCAAAAAAGGAGTCTACCAGAAAAAATAAATCTCTTCTGTACATCTCTTTGGAAAAAATATTGTTACAAGTAGTTTAGAACACTAATTCTACAATTAAGTACTAGGAACTTTGTGCTGACTTTATCAATGGTTTACATTTCCTATTTAGTCAAGAAATCCATTTGTTACATATTTTAACTTTCAAGATAGCATCCCATATCAGCTCTTTGACAACAAGCTGCTTATTCAAGTGTTTTAGCCCAGTGAGCCAAAAAGGCTTTACAATCTATAGTGTGTGTTTGGACAACACCCCTACGATATGAGAAGGAAGTAGCCATTCCTAAGCTTCCTAATCAAGTAATTGATTGCATCTATTATTCATGACCTCCTTAGCCTGACATGAAGTTGTAAACTCAGCACAGCTTGTCCTTTTTCTACATCCCTCCTCTTTGCTTACACTTCATTCATTCCTTCACCCTTCTAATGCTCGTCTAACTCCATAAAGCTGGGGAAATTAGTTTGCCAGCTTCTCGGTCTTCAAGGGTTGTACCCCTAAGCCCCAACTGCCAGTTTGTGTTTTGTTGAATAGGAGCAGCMAAAAGTGTGAGGCCGTGGATTAAAAGCCGTTGAGGCTGGCCCCGCAGGCTCTGCACTTGATCAGTCTCTGGGTAATGTCATTGCCACTTCAAGCCTACAAAATAGTTGTGGAATTGTACTCTCAAAAGCGTTACAGAGGAGAAACTCTCTTTATTATTTAGTGACAATGCAGGAACAATTTAATCGGAAAAACAGCTAACATTTTCATATTGTTGGCAATGTTTTTCAGTGGTAAGCTTAAAAATTGGGAACAAGTAATTGTCATCTAATGTAAAGTGAAAAAAAAATGAATGTGATAATAGAAAAAGAAATTTGTGGAAGAAAAAAAATCCTGTTAATGTCCCCTGTTCAGCTCCAGAATTAAGCAAAACAGAACGACTATCAGTTTTACGGTAGTGTGCCTTTTACCAAATCCTGAAGTTTAACCAGCTTGTAAACGGAGATAAACACTACAGACACTATAAATAATCAATGAGAACGCCACTAAGCTATTACCATCAAAAACAGTGTCTGTAGCCAAGAAATCAACATATAAATGGCACATGCCAAAACAACCCTGTCCTGCACTTTCCTTCCAAAGATCATGCCAGATAAATCCYGAATCACAGAGAAATTAACAAATGCTTGACATTTGCTCAACATCCATTATTCTGACACTTCTTCAGAATTTCAAAAGGCTGAATGCATGCTTAATCAACATTCATATTCCCAGAGCGAGCTCCAACACCATATTGCAGCCCGCCTCAGTGCTGATGAAAACGGCACATTAGGGCCCGATTTGAAAAAAAATTTTTTTCGGGGACTCCTCGCCAGGGAACTGTGTGTGTGTGTGTGTGTGTGTGGGAATAAAAGAGGGAAAGGCAGTGGTTGTGTTTATTGGGGAAGTATGCGTCACACTTCACTGTTTAAGTGTTTGCCAAACCAAAATGATCTGCCCTTTATTTCCTACTCACCCTCCTACTTTAGTGACAGTGAAAGCAATATAAGGAGGGCTGAATGGCAGCCTAAAAGAGTGTGGTGGGGGTGGAGGGTGCAATCATTACATTCAAATTCATTCATAATATGGCACAGAAGGACACAGAGGACTCTGACTTTCTCTCCAGCTTCATTGTACCCTCCTTGCACCGACTCTCTCTGGGGACAAATGGTAGAAGGACTGGGGTCCCCCTCTAGACCCAAGGGAAGTCACGCAAGGCCTCAGAAAGCGGCCTATCATTTCCAATTCTAATGTGTGGCATGAGACGGACCTGATGGGACTGATGTCACAGCCGCCCACTCACAGGCCTGTGAGGAACCCTCCCCACCAACACACCCAGACTGCTGCCCACCCAAAGTCCAGATCCTAGACAGGACACCAGGACAGGCTAAAAGGAGGGCAAGGAGGATGGAACAAGAACAGGGGGGTTGATATTTGCATGCCCCTCCATTGTGCGTGGGGGTAAAAAAAGTGACAGCACCGTGTCCAATTCTTTTCCCCCCAGAGCAGCAAGAGAGGCCAGGCTGACAGATGACTCCCAACATCTGTGTTATGCAGCCGTTACAGATGAGGGACTCCACATCGCAATCGCTCTCTTTCTGTCTGTCTATGGGACACTCCCTCTCTCCTCCCACCAACCCTTTTCAGAGCATGACCCAAAGACTGACAGACCGTCCATGGAAATTACCCTGAAATGGTCTATAACAATCATCTTGTTCAAAGTTTAAATTTTCTTCACTTTGAGTCCCCAATCAAAACCAATGACTGTGAAATGATTTTGAACTCAATATGGCACTAACTATTGCTATTCATCTATAAATACTTTAATTAAAATTAATCAATGTAACTCATATTTACATGCTATATTACAAAGACATGTAGATGTACAACTCAATGTCATAAAAGCAAATTAGGAGATAGAATAAACTTATTCTTAGCAGAAGGTAACAAACCACACATTTAAGGCATGTTTGTGCCTTAAATACAGTGTGCATTCAAAAACGTATTAGGAAAAAAACCTGTGTGTAATATAAATTTACAGCGTGTTGAACTAGTAATAATAGTTCTTAAATAATATTGATAGTGCATAAATCTCTGTCAAAGTATGGATCTCGAGTTGTCTCATTTGTAAATCACTGAACAAAATCCAAAATGATTTAACACCTAAATATCTGTTTGTTCTATCTCCCCAGCTATAGTAAACAAATCATTCTTTTACCCATCATTTTATTGCAGGCTTGTCCACAACAAACTGCCAGCTCCCCCTTCAACCCCTCCCTGGCCAATATTTACGCAGTGGCAGGGCTCCCGTACAGTCCGAGGGGACAAGGGGGGGGGCTTGACTGCTGCTGCCGAGCGCATGCTAAGAGATGATGGATGGCCTAGTCGATATGTTATGTCTTAAGAGCCTGATTTCCTGCCAGTCCAATCACTAACCCTCCAGAGCCCAGCTCAGCTGATTGGACAACCAGAATAATTTTGCAGGCTGTGAAAACACTGCTGCCGTGCCTGTCTGTCAGGCCCGGTGACGAGACTCAGGGATTTTAAAGAGCAGGGGCCTGCCCAAGATAGGTTATGGTGAGCGAAATAATAACAATAACCAGCAAGACTAAACAAAAGAGCAAGCACCTCTGGGAGAAAGAGTTCATGTAGAAATATTGGAATGAAAACTGGCCAGTGTTTATTTTTAATTATTATTCCTACCAGCATCTTTAAAAAAGTTAAATTAATTTAGCGATTTATTAAGATTCTGGATTAGGAAACAAAAACGGATTGTATAGAAACTCCAAGTGCAAGAAGGATCGATGAATCATGATATCTAAACGTGAAGGAGGTTGCATGCATTTTACCCACATGACATATTCTGTAAAATGCTGACAGTGAGAGCAAAGGGAAGCCGAAAGCTATACTGCATCCCTTTGGGGACCTGATACTTTCTTCTAGATTGGTGATTAGGGCACAATGGAAGCAGGAAGTTCCAAATACATGCGACTTTGTAAGTGACCTCGACGGGATCAGCCGTGGTGTCCTGGTGGCCTTGGGGGATTACACATGTTACATTCAATAAAGTGAGGGCCCTCAGTGTCAAGGAGAAAGGCAAACACAACCATTAACCTCTCTCTTCGATTTCTGGATGCACGGGCGCTGCATGGCAAAACACTGACTAATGCTGTGGTAAGAGCCAATACAGAAACCTGTGTGGAATTAATCATGAATATTAAAGACTGAATTAAACTGGATTATAAATGCTTAAATCTAAAAGATCTACTTATGAAAAAAAGTCCAAAATATATATCAAAATTTTATTTGTTCAAATTATTCAAACACATCTTGTTAGTAAAGTTGATTCATTAATAAAAAAAGTGGCTCATGATTAATAAGTGGATGTTTATGTCCTGTCACTCATAAACATGCAGTAGTTGCTTTTACTCCTACATTCATTTCATTTCCAGAAGAAGAAGAAGAAGAAGAAAAAGGAGGTGATTAAAAACTGCCCACTGTGTAACTTACTTGGGAAATTTGTCTTTCAGCATCTTCATGCACTGTCGTGTAGGTCTCAGTTGTCCAGTCCATCTCACTATCTCTTTATACTCAGCTCGGGACAGTCTCATGCTTATGGTTCTACTGGATCTATGCGCACAAACAAGAAAGGAGAGCTCGATAAATATGTATTCCTGCAGATGTCTGCTCTCTGCTGACAGCCTGTCAGTGTCAGACAGCTGCACTGCTAACCAAACATACTAGCTACGTCTTGACGCGACACTAAACGTAAACATTCCTTTTCATCGTCGTATATAATTATTAATCTCCTTAATACAGCGTGCTGTAAAGAATATGTCCTGAAATGTAAATAATGTGTAAAATTAAGCTTGTTTACCTAATTTCGGCTGCTTCTGGGCAGCTCCCGATAGCCGCTTCCCGCTAGGAAGTTGAAGACGAGACTTTGGTTAGAGCAGTGCGCTGATTGGTCGATCATCACAAGGGGCTCAGTAAAACGGCTGCTTATTAGTTAGTTTGCAGCACGAAGGCGGTGCAAAGGTTTAAGGCATTTGTCATGCAGTTGGATCAGCAGCTCTATGCAAAGCGTAAGTCCCGTCACATTTATCAGGTGTTTTCCTGTTTACAAAAGAGAGGAAAAAAAACCTCGACTATAAGTTATTTGAACAGAAGAGAGATTTTACTCAGGGATGGAAGACAGAGYGAGGAAAAGGGAGGCAGATTTACATGTGGAGCCTGAATGAGCAAACATAGACAGCTTAACTATTGCCTGACACTGTGTCGCAATTATTTAAGATTTTTTTTTTTTTTTTACTGAGTGAAATTAAAATATAAAACATAGTCATTATTACACTTCCATTTTAAAATGCAGCTACTTGTTCTAGTTACAAATAGTATATCTTTAAAAAAACACTCTGAATTGCAAGGATAAAAAAATATGTTAATTTTTATATTGATTTATTTGATTAATTTATTTTAGTTTATATATTTTTTTGGTTTAAGTATTAAATGCAATATGCAACAGTTGCTACCAGCTTAGATTTTTCTACTCAAAGATTATTTGCACTTTGTGAGTTTAGTATTGTCTTTCCACTACATTTTTCACACTGATCAAAAGAATCACAATTTTGCATTAATATTMATTTCATTGTATTTTATATATTAACAATATGAGCATTAATCTTGCATCTTAATTTCTRACATTTTGAATTTTGTTCACCTAAGTTGTAATGACTAGAAACAAACAGTTTTGTGAACTGTCTTCAGCCACAAAAAATAAAATCATTCACATCACCTCATTTGAGTGGATGAAAAAATTGATTAGCTCACATCTAAATGTTCTGAATGGCTGTTTTCACAGCATAGAAATGTTTTGGAAATATTAAATTCAACATAATATATAAACTAAATTCTGTGTGAAATATATGATGATAAAAATGACTGTAAGGCCTGATTTGATAAGCTCAATACAAGTCTAAAATCTCAGTGTTGCACACCAAGTTACTCTCATAAGAACTAAATTTTAAGAACAAAAATCTAGTACTTTTTTTTTCGTTTTAGATATGCAGTTGTTAATATAGCCACATGAACTTTAAATTTTACTTTACATAAAGGAAACATTACAATTAACCTTAAAGCGTCCGAAACTGATGTGATTGTCAACAAGCGAAACATTCTTTTGCTTTCCTTCATTGTGGTTGAACAATGCRTTGGTGAGCAGAAAGCCTTCATCTGACCTGTGGTGCATCAGAAAATAGAGCTCATTGTTATTGGGCAGTGTAGTATGATGTCTGAGATGAGCTGAGGTTGTGAGCAGTGTGTTCACCGGCACAGTCTGTGGGTCTGAAAGGGCTCAGCGCTCTGTGGTCGCTACAAAAKGGAGCTATGTAGTGGGATTGGTACGGCCAGATAAGATCAGGCCCTCTGAGGAAGTCTGGTCTGATTGCTACAAAGGGCTGAGGTCAGGGGCAGGAGAAGCAGTTTATTCATCTAGGTATCAGCAGATCAAGGGGGTTTGGTGGGGCGCTGCGTGTTTAATAGGTATAAAAGAATCAGCGTAATGCAATGGAATAAAAAGATAAAAATCAGAGAGGGGAGGATTGAAAGGCTGTGTACTGTAATAGCTCCAAAAGCCAGGGGATCAGAGGTTTGTTGTGTGTGTGTGCCTAATGCTTTTATGTGCTGCTGGGAGTGTGTGTATCTGAGTGAAGACTGTGTCTGCATGCATCTTACCAGACTGTGTTTTGGAGCAAGGACAGAGACGAAGTGATGGAGGGGACACCATGAAAAGATGCAGATGGAGGCTAAATGTAAACAGGGCAGTGGTACACACCAGCGCTGCTAACCAGCTGTAAAGCCTGCTCACAGTAGGGGATGAATTTACAAAGGATGTCTCCCTCTGATATCCAGGAGATGCTGCACTGATCTCTGCTTCACGGCTTTCGGCACTCCATTGTAGTGCTAAGCACCGTGCCACTAATGGTACTTCTATACCATACTGCCTGGAAAACATTTACATTCTGCTTGAAGCAGAGGGAAATTATGTGCAAAGGGGGGRAAGTGTGTAGGTTAGCCAGAATTAGATTTCCTTTTTGTCTTTTTATCAAGAGTATTTTGTAGATAAGATGARCTGCATTGTAATTTCCTTTACCCATCACAGGTTTTGAAATGTAATTCCTCCATATTAAGCTCAGTGATATTACTCACCATACAAAGAAGGCATTTTGTAACATTAGAKGATGAGCATCAATGACTTTTGTACATTTGCGAAGTTAGTGCTACAAAATGACTCCCCGTATCAGGTAAATCAGGGATCTCTGGTTTTAAAATCACAGATTAAACACGAAGCAAATCGTCGTCAGGAAATGCCTGTAGTATTAGCAAGGTATCAGATTCAATCCCTCCACCCCTCTTCCCTCCTTCTGGACAGGATGACTGCTCCCAGAAAGCCCACATCCATATTTTACATCACCAGAGACAAGACCCATGTGTTTAATCTCAGCCTTCAAAAGCTGCTTCTTCCATGTATTTGATCTTTTTTTATATAAATTAATTTAATTAAAGGACACGTAATTAAATGTGATTGTACATCAACCTACACATACTGTATGTGCAAACCCTCACATTTAACTGTAAAATACGTAAAAAAAAAAAGGATCAGCAATGTTAGTAAGTGCACTACATTAAACAGAGGGATTGATATTATATATATTTTTTTTGAAATTGTATTTCTCTCCAAACGGCTGCGTGTGGAAACAAAAGGCTGCAGCCCGAGCTCATTAATCATAGTCAACGGGTTGTCCGGGTGCAATTTGCATGACCGAGGTGGCTGCACATGCTGCACGTTCAGCCGAGGCTGCTGGATCTGCCTCAATTTGGCCAGTCCCTTAACGCCGTGTCAATCAAGAATAACCCAATAAATATGACAGAGTGGGGGGGGGGGGCAAAACATAGTTTCTTCTCATTACCCAACTCCTCTAACCTTCTCTCACTCTCTGTAACTGCCCATTAAAAAAATTAGGACTAAATATACTGTCCAGATGGAAAATATTTATAACAAATAGTTACATTTTGTGACTTTATTTTAATGAATTATAATGTCTTGTTTTGTTGAATTTGTTTTGCAGCATGCTTTTAATATTTGACATGCATTTATTTTTTTCCAACTAATATTAGCCCAGCCTTTTAAAAAAAATAATCACTTTTATCTAATAGGAAAACTTTTTGTTGTTGTATTTTTGTCAGCCACAGTTTGTAGTCTCACCAAGGCATTCTAAACTGCAGATAATTGGGTTGAGGCGTGGTGCAGAGAAGTTCAAAATGAARCGCCGTTTCACAAAGCTGTAATCTCACCACTGCCTCCATACGCTGAATTCTAATTATCTCTTCATGAACTTTACAAACAGTCCATTTTTAATTGTTTTTTTTTGTTAAACTTCGTAAAATTGCACATCTGTGACTGTGCATCACCAACGTTAACATGTGTTTTGTGTGTCAGACACACAAAACACACGAACACACCACGCACAGACGCGGTGTGGCCTTCCCTACCTTGCTTTGCTGCCGAGGATCATGCTGCGCCCCCCCACCCCCACCCCCTAATATCCTGGAGGCATTTTTCTCATTATCAAATATTGTTTGATGTCTTTGTTTCTTGATGATTAACCGTGGCCACCAAACACTGGTCTGGATTGTTTAAAATTTAATTTTGGGGGCTCTGAAGTACCTGCAGAGGGGCCGACTGGTGGGGACACCCGTGTTTTATGCATGCTATTTTTCATGCTGAAATGCAAGAGGACATACATTGGAAAAACACAATAAATCCTGGAGGAGAATCATTAGTGGAGAACTAGTGCTTTTTATGACCATTGTTATTCCTCGCTGCATTGAGATGCAATAAATTATTCTGTTTATTAAGGTTTTATATATTCAGTCCAGTTTTCAGAATAATTATGTTGCTCCTCGYTCGGCAGATATTCTCTGCTTACGTATCTGTTTAAATTAAAATAATAAAAAAGCACAAATATTTGAATAGATTTTTTTTAATGTACGCTTTTTAATGTTTCAGGGGCATCTTTTGAATATGACTTYCATTTTACTTTACTGACCGTGTACTTCGGTATAATTTAGCACCATAAAGACAAATAACTTGCCTCAGGAATCCCCGATTTATGATGGAATCAACTTTGCGAGCAAACAAATACAGAAACAATGCTCTCCCCTAATGCCAGCATGTCAAAACTATATTGAATACTTGAAATATCTGTGTWTCCGAGCCTGAATAGCAACCATTGTATCGCTCTAATGATATTATCCCATGAAATTTGGAGTGAAAGAAAAATGGCAGAAATGAGCGGTACCATTGTCTGCCCCGTTTTATTTAAACAAATTGCAAGAGCAGCAGAGAAAGCAAAAGACACCGACTGAGGGAAAGAGAGAGAGCGAGCAAAAAAAAAGAGAGGAGAGAAAGTGCTCTGTGAATGAAAGGTTATGTGTCGTCCCATGTGTTTGTATTGTCAATAACGGGAGAAGGCTGTCAAGAAAGTGGGGAGATAAAGGTCAATAACTCAGGCAAATGTGTTTGTATTTGTACACTCCTGCTGATAGCACAGCACACGTCAGAGCCTGTGTCTGACACCGCACAATAACACAAATAGTCGGCCTAGAACTAGAATAGTCGTTGCTATTGTTGCTGGTGGAAATGAGAGGGGAACCTCAGCACATGGCTGTGACAGCCAGCACAGTGTCACTCAAACATCACTTCATAATGAAACACGCCACAGATCAGAAACTGGAATAATATAGTGTAAACACACAGAGATTATGCAGTCAGATTAGTCACATATTTATTCCTTTTGCTCCTGATTTTGTATGATTCTGAATCCCGAGATAATTAAATTTATTAGGTGTTCTAATATTTTGACATGTTGTTCAATAAATTCCACTTTTCAGTTTCTTAGGCCTACAATTTCTTTTTTTAAATAATAAGTTACTTGGTGTTTATTTAAGAAGCTGTTTTAGTCTTTAAATAAATGTCCCACTTAAATGCCAAGAAAATAGTTTGTTAAAATGTGCAGGACTTGTTTGCGCGACACACAATGTTTAGCTTTTTAAGCCTGTAATGTAAATTCTTCATTTATTTTTCATTATTCCCATACATGTTCAAGACTCGTTTCATCCTGGAACCGTTTAGCGTTTCTCTGTGGCCTTGAGTGCAATAAATGTGCAATTAACAGACTTAACTAATTCATGAGGAACATTGTGAAACTAACAAAGGGTGTAAGTACTGTGCAGACACCACTGTCATTGGTGAATATTGTTATTGTTCTGCTTTTAATTGCAGTAGGAGGAGGCAGCGTGTTTTGAATATAGGTCTTTGGTTACCATAGCAAAAGAAAAAAATAAAAACTTGCTCCCTCTTGACACTTATATTTAATGTCACAGCGTACACTGAAGTGTTAACTTTTCTAGTTTAAATCAGTTACCAAACAAATGGGCCTTTTTAGAACACAAAGAGAAGCAGATAAGTCGTGTTGCCTCATGTAACAGCGTGGAATCGTCTGGCCGTTCAGTTTGATCTGTGGTCAAAGACAAGCTGCCATTTAAAACACTCCTTCATATTTTAGTTACAATTTTTCTCTCGCTAGTTCAACGCTTTTCAAATCAGTCTGAAATTAGCCTCCTTTTTTGTAGGAAACCACAGTAATTAAAGCTATAAATCATTTTAAGTAAATGGTCTAAAAATGCTGCTGAGAATCAAACCGCTTCACTTCAGGCTTTTTATGTAAACCTGAGAGGCTTTTTTTTTTATTCTCTGTTGTCACCAGCACACAAAGTCTATAAAATTTGCAAACGTGTCCTTTTGTTGTGCAGCAGATGAAGCTTAATGTACTTTTAGTAGGTATATAAAATGTAAAAAGGGGAAAGCGGATACATCTGTGTTTGCCGCCCGCTCCCAGCTCAGTTTGTTTGTTGGCTGCGGAGCCTCGTAGTGGTTTACATTACATATGATTATGTAAATCTGGAGCAGTTCCTGTGCATTAAGGGCCGGCGCATTGTCAAGATCTTTTCTAAAGCAGTCAAGCTGCTATTTCTGAATTCTTTTATTATTGGAGAGTGCAACAAAGAAAGTCTTTTGTTCACTCTTTTGCAGTGCACACACACACACACACACACACTTGGATTGCAAACACACCAACGGATGCGCACATTCCTCGCTGCTGGTCCATGACTTACTACTGTCCCCTAGTGGCGCCAGCCTCCACAGCCGCTCAACTATCCACTTCCATTAACTTTCTGCACTTCCATTCACCTGACTTCCTCCTGTCTTTGCCACGCACCCCACCCCCCCCCACCCCTCACTTCCCCAGCCTCGCTCTCCTCCCCTCCTCTCTGCCTTATCATACTCAAACATTTAAAAGGGGCTGATTTGTTGCATTGTATGACAGAGAGCTCCAATTATGTGTTGCTGTGTCCACAGCGACTCTGCTTTCAATGGAGGGTTCAAACAGTGTCAACAAAAACAGGAACCCTGATGTTTTGTGGCTATTGTGAGGCCGGGACTCGTGTCAATAAGGGATTGTTTAGTCAGAGTGTCGCGCCGAAACTCTGGGCGAGAATGTTATCAGGCCTGTGGAAATTGGGTGTAATAGTGTTAAAATGCGTGTGTGATTGTTTGGACACAAGTGCGCACAAGAAAAAAAAAACAAAAACCTGGCATCACTTTTAAACAGAAACATTTTGAACAATGTTGAAAATTTGTGGCAATTTTATTTTGTTCTTTGGTTATTTATAAGGTTTTATGCTTGCATTCACTAAATGAATGTTTTATTATAATGTTTGTTTTAACGCTGCTGTTCCACCTCTAACTGGTGCGATTACCTGCTAATAAACAAGCAGAGTCCCTGGCAAGACAYGGAAACACACAGTCAAGTCACTCATGTCAAAAGAGCAATTATACAGGTTATAGGGGATGGCACCTCTGTCTCCGGTGCCCCATCCCTCCTGGGATAGCTTTCCAACGAGAGGGCTATCACTCAAACCCAAACCACATTCATTCATTAGTCTGTTAAGTTGGGCATCAATTATTCATTGAGAAGGTGGCCAGTGGATTATTACTGTCAGCAGAAGGCTTATTGTATCAAAGGTTGATTATGGCGCACTTGATTGAGCATGATCTACTGTTTGTGTAATTTAGCAACAACATATAATGACATACACTACATATGCAAGTGAAAAAGAAATGAATTAAAGTGAAAATCCCTTTTTTTTCTTTCCATGACATCACCTCAAAAGTTCATGCTCACACCACTCTGTAAAATTGTTTTATTAGAACGTTAAAAACCCACGAGGGTGTTATTTTTTTTCTTGTGAAACTATGTGAGAGAGGAACTATTAAAATAGTTTTGCTAAACTAGAGAGTGGTCAACGCCTTGAGAGTATAGTTTGAAATAATGCATCGCTTCCTATGTGAAAATTTCATCATGAAATGAGTTTTATTCAGAATATTATTTATGCATGAGTGAAAATAGGTTCTGTGAAAAAATCTGGGTTTTTAATTAAGCTTTCATTTTATCCTTTTTTTAGACTCATGGCACAAAAGTCTAGTTTGAATAAAAGCAAGAAGTGAGATCTGGGCCTGAATAATATAATATGGATGTGAATATCTGAAGGGAGTTTAGCAAAGGCTTACTGTTTTCCCCAGCAGTTTTAAAGTGTTTGTCAAAGGTGTCTTTCTCTGTTCACAAAACACCCAGAAAATCCCTCTGACAATAATGTATCATTATTTCATCATTCCACATGCCTGAACATTAAGCAACTTTTTCCTTCTTTTGACCCACAGGATGCCTTTTGAAAGCATGTCTGAGTCAAGTGCCGTTTAAGCAAACAGGTTGGGAGTTAGGCAATGCTTTAGCAAATACACATCGAGTGTTTYGGAGATTAGCATCCTGTTACAACACATAGCTGTGCACTTTTCCTTCAGGGTTTTTTTTTTTTTCTTGGTAGCAAAATCTGACCTCCATACTTCAGAAAAATTTTTTACAGCATGTATAACTAAAACGACACATTGTATTTAAATAACATCGTAACTAAATAAGTGCAATGGTGTTGGGGTGTGTTTAAACCTGTAACTATTATTTTATTTTATTTTATTTTATTTTTTGTGCAATAATATTTTGCTTTAAAACATGTCTCATTCTAATGTGTGTAAATATACATTTATGTTTTATACTGTTTTTACCTTTTTTATACTGTTTTACTTCTGAATCTAGGAAGCAAACCCAAATTTTGTTGGTGTAATGACTATTCTATTCTATTCTATTCTATTCTATTCTATTCTATTCTATTCTATTCTATTCTATTCTATTCTATTCTTTGCTTTAAAACACTACATAGTCATTCACTTTTTTTAACAAATGGGGTTCTGTCTTTTGCTATCCATCAGTCTAATCCCAATTTTTGCCTCAAATCTATTAGAATTAGTCATTCCTAACTTATTTGTTGATTTGTTTACATGTAAACATGTAAATAAGTCCCCTTAAATCTAAAGTAAAATGTCCTTCAAGTTTTGTCATGTGAAATTAAGGGTCTTCAGCTAGCCTCAGACCTCTAGGAGTGACAAGCATCAACCAAGCTACAGCTACCATCTGAGGTTATAGCCTCCAGGACTGCTTGTGCTTCTGCTTGTCATTGTTCATGACACAAGTTTAAAAAAAAAGAGAAAATCCGACTAATACTCTGCTTTATTTAGAGAGAATTATTGATCAAAGCAATGTGTGATTTCACAGTCTCGTAGGTTAGAAAAATTTGTTCAGGAAAAAGAAAACGTCACAGGTGCGTTCGAGTTGTCCTGATGGGTAAACATAGAGATGAGGTGAGGAAATGCAGACGCTGGACTTGGCTCTCACATTGAGCTTCAGCAGACGCGTCCGCGTCACACGGCGACAGCTGTTTGAGATGGACATCACTTTTTGCTCAGTGGAAAGAAACCATCCAAAACCATGTTAGAGCAAACATTAACAAAACTGTTATTTTTAGAGCTATCAAAGTGGCCATCTGGTTTAATTTACATAGGTTATGGCTTCTGTGTGTGCCTCGTTTGTATCTCTCTATGGATTACTTTTATGTTGTGGCCCCCCCCCCATGTCTGTGCGACACTTGCGGAGTGAGACTTTCTCGAGAAGGTGTGTAATTTAGTGACTAAGAGTTGGATTTATACGAGGGCTAGTTATGGAGAAGGTTGCTCCCTGGAGGAGCACAATGACTGTTTACGGGCGCCCTGACAATGCCTCAGCAGATGATGAAGCACCTGCCAGAGTTCCCACCTTGTCTGTTTCCATCCTTCTCTGTCAGTCCGATCACCTTCCTTACCCCCTGCTGTGTTTTCTCCACACCCCCCTTTCTTTCTTCCACTTCTTCTCCAGGCCTTTCTGGTTTCCTTCGCTTCCCAGCACAACCCGCATCTCCTCCACTTACTTGTGCATTTTACAACCTTTGCTCTCCCCAGAGTCGGCTGTTGCTCCGTCTGCCTCTGAGAATAAAAGACTTCTTTTTTTATGTCTTGTGTCTTTCCACAGTTTTTTATTTTATTTTCCACCACYGTGCACGTACAGGTTGGACGAACCAGCACACACACAGACACGCAAAAAAAAAGGAACTGTGGTCAGATTTTGTTTATGACAGGGAAAGGCAATATCGAGATTGTTCTAGAGTAGTGTCATCACGTGAAATGTATCGATGTCAGGAGTGTGTTTTATGTGTCTGAGTCCTCGGCTGAAGCCATTTTGGGAAACAGAAAATATAATATCGWATGACCTCCTTCGGTATAAAAGTAAACTATCAGCCGTAAATCCGATATACAAGCACAGTTCTGTGTGTGTGAAGAGGACAGGAAGTTGCTTCTCTCTGACACAGAGCTGAGTGTTTAAAAAAGAAGCAATTTGTAGTAAACTGCAGTGAGAATAAACAAAACTAAATATATTTGTTTGTTCATAATGTTTCTTTAAATGCATTTTTATTTTAAATTTCAGATGTTTTAATTATTTTCAGAGCACCCCTTTCAAACTTTTATTTTAATTTTTGTCAACTGACAACAACAATCCATATCATTTATGTTTTTTTTTTTGAAACTTTAAAATATCCTTATTCAAGAAACATATATTTTTATATTTGATAGGAACATGATATACAAGAAAATGGATCATCACAATAACATTTTGCCTGATTTAGCATTGCTAAGTGCCATGCATTAATGTCTGTGTGAAAAAAAACAAATGTTTTAGCCAATCAGATGGACTCTGCACCCACAGCATCATGAAGAATTGTCTAACTTGTCAACACCGTTTTGTTTCCATTCATTGTTCCTGTTAAAAATCCAAGCTAAATAAAACCCGCTGGTCTGTAACTTGTTAGTCTGGTTCGTTTTATGATTTTTGCACCTGTAATTAAGTGTCAGTTTATGGAACACACAAACACTAATAATACCCAGAGCCTTTCTAGGGGAGCCCAGTGGTAGCAAGAGCCCATCCATCAATGTCCCTAATGAGGCTCCTTACAGACAAGTCAGTGGAGGCTTCCTGGGCCATTCAGTCTCATTTTCCATACAGTATTATACACAACACGATAACCTCACACCTCCCCACAGTAACTTATACAGAAGAAAATGTTAATGAGTGTGTTTGCCTGATTTGTACAGGGAGTGTGTATTAAAAGTTGTGTATCTATTTTAAATAATACTCATAAACAAAACAGCACTAATGCAGCGGAACAAGAGAGAATACAGAGTACAACAGTTCTTCATTTCGGACACAAGTGTAAGAAGGTCGAACTGTTTTCTTTGTTGATTTCTTGTTTATTTGTAAGTAATTATAATTATCCTGTATATATGAGTAATGTTTCCTGATGCATCTCAGTAATCCAGGTAGAAAAAATCAAAAAGAAATAATAAGTAGGTCCTCTGGATGGGTTCTTCTTTAGTGAAACGTTTCGTCTCTCCTCCAAGAGACTTCTTCAGTCTGATGAGTTTCAGGTGAACTCAGCCTAATAAGCACTGCCTCAAAGGTACCGTCACACCTGTTAGATCCATTGTTTCATATTATTAATCTTTTTTTTTCATAATAGTCTAAAAATGACAGATTGTTCCAGCTTTCATTTGATTTTGTAGCTTGTCTCCATCTCACCAAAAATCCTCAAACATGCGCTAAAGTTTTTTTTTTTCCAAATGTTTCCACCCACTAAGCGATTAGTGCGCATTAAAGTAACAATATGGAAYGCTCGCTTTTAAATCCTTTTAGACACCTTGATATTTTTGCTGTTAGTCGGTATGAAAGCAGCGGCAGTCCGCGTGTCAGCGAGTAATRACAGAGGAAGTGACGTCTGACAACTGTAGCCTGCCACGGCGCTTGGCTCTTTTAAGAGCAAAAGGAGGTGGCCGCATCTCAATGCTAATGGAGGAGGAGAAAATGGCCGTGTCACTCCTGTCAACGTATTATGCTTTAAATCTAGACAGTTGTTGTCGCTCTTTCAGGCCCATAATTTTATGCCATTAAAAGTGCCAAAAGGGTGAAAAAGAGTGAGGGAAGAAGGAACAAGGGAGGTGGGCTCTGATGTGTTGCAGGGTTTTTCTACCTCTTGCTCCCTTTATGCTTGACTCCCTGCTTTGTGTGTGTGTGTGTGTGTGTGTGTGTGTGTGTGTGTGTGTGTG
>NW_013952463.1:176128-184634 GCF_001266775.1 Austrofundulus limnaeus
TGTGTGTGTGTGTGTGTGTGTGTGTGTGTGTGTGTGTGTGTGTGTGTGTGTGTGTGTGTCTTGGAAACTTTTGGCATTTCTTGAAAACATAAAGACCAGTTGGCACTTTAAAGTGTTTATAAAGTCAATCATGTTGGCTTGAATTACCCACCAATCTCTGTCAGTTAGGCCCCCTTTTCAGCCGCCACRCCATGGGATGTGTGTGGGAGGGAGTGTGCATGCATACACGCGTGATCTTCTGTGTACATTTGTGTGCCAACTGTAAACGAGTGGGAGACGGGAAAAGTGAAAATTTGAAACTTAAATTAAAAAGACGAGAAAAAAATGGCAAAAGAGAACTATTTTTATGTCAAACTGCTTTAATTTCGAATGAACTTGTTTTGCGTATCTTTTAAAACAAAACGTTAGGCCGAATTACGAAGCCCTGCAGGTCGGAACGACTCCGACACCTCTCTGAGAATCGCAGCTAATCGAAAACGTTTGCAGGAATTACTGTCACTCGCCTGATCTGTATGCATGGCAACCTTTTTTCATCTCAAAGAATACCAGACCCACAAGGTCTTTACATTATGTGCAAACATTTGCAATTATGATGAACTGCTGCGGCTTATCTCCGAAGGAACAGGTTCTTACTGATGGACAAGAAGACATTTTAATGAAATAAACTGCTCTGAGCTGATGAAATAAAGATAGCTCCACCTGGGGGCACACTCAAATTAAATTATCAAGATGACTGTGTGCATGCAGCTTCCATTAACACAGGTACGCCTAATCATGGTGCACTTGTTACGTATAGAATTTACACATCCGCTGGAAAGCTTTTTCTGGTTTTTCGTCCTCTCCACGAGAGCTGCAGGCCCACTGATTCTCTTCTACTTCATTCAGAGGGGATGAACTAATGTTAAAACCATGTGGTGTCTCGGGAGGCCGAGCGAGTGGACACTGCCGTGCATGCAGTTTTATGCGTGCAGATAAACACCAGCCTGATGGCCTGTCAGACGCCTCTGGAAGGAGCTCAGAGTCCTCGGCCTTAAAACAATGTTGGTGTTGGAGCGAGAGACTGTGACTGGCGATGGGAAACACCTGTGCAGGGGTGAGTTGCCGGGCAGCGCGGGGCGAAGGAGGGAGAGGGCGGGCATGGGGGGGGTGCACAGGCCAGGAGAGGAAGGGAAGGCAAGAGGGAGATATAAAGCCGGTTCGAAAGGCCACTACATCCTCAACGTTTGCTGCTGTGCTGAGAAGAGGAGGTCTGAGGGAATTAGTTACTGTAATGTCGCAGTTGTTGCCACTTAAATTTTAACACACGTGTGCCGGCAGGAAAGCTTTAATGTGAGGCTGGAAGGGTAGCATGAGAACAGCCCTTAAAAAAACACAACACTGGGTAAAACCAAGAAAAGCACCACAAATTGTATAATAGTTTTAAAACCATTTTAAAAAGCAATGCAGCAATTAATTAATGGTTTTCACGAGTCTACAATAACATATATATTTTTAAAACTTCCACTCTTTTAATTACACTTAGGTATTAGAGAGATCAGAAAATGACTGACCTAATTACAGTAACGTGTTCAAGGAAATCTGATCTCTTCTTACGTTCTAATAGTCTATTTATTATTTTTTGCATTGTCTTTTTTTGTACTAAAATTTTGTTTTAGATTATTTTTTAATTGTTTGTTTCTGTGTTTCATGCATTAAGGCCACCGCAACTTACATTATGTCAAGAAACTGGATTAAAATGTGATTAAAATCAGTTTCTTACTCTTACTGGCAAAATTTTTGAAGCTAGCGCCTCTAATCTGGCCAATTTGTGAATATTAGATATTTCCCATGGACATTCGTGCCAAGTGTAAAACTGTTGCATTCAGCACTTTCCGGTACAAATTTAGACGAGTTTCAAGTTTCATCTGCCTCATTTCTAACACCTTGTATTTCCAAAAAGCTGGAGGGAATAAAAACAGGGCCGGACCATCACATAGGCAGTATAGGTAAATGCTAAAAGCTCCACAAATGGAGGATGAAAAAAAATGTATTGTAACTTTTTGTTTGATCAGATTACAGTTGGTAGAATAGTCCCTGCTTCTCAGGTTTATAAGGATAAGTTGTTCTGTGGGTTCCTCAGCRTGCTTGTTTTGTGTATATTAACTGTTTAATTGGACAACTTGGTTTCTAAGTATAAAACATAATATCAAAGGCACAATCTGGCAGTGARGTTTAGAAAACTGCACGAGAAGCACCACCTGAAATCTTGCTTAGGACGCCAAACTGAAAGGGATCCATGATTAGTTGTAACATTAGACTTTATTTGATAAACATTTATTTTAACTGTAAAATAAAGTCTGTAAAAATACTGTAGGATGTTTAGTTTTGTAAACTTTTTAAAATATATTTTAACACGGACGGAGCCATTTTATTTACACACAAAGCATTYTGGGTAAATGATGACGTGGATAGGTCCTCATTGTGAGCGAGCTRTATCCACCCTGAAGGTTAATCTTGGACAATRTCTGAYGATCGACTCTTTTAAATGAAACCAGAGAGCGTTGACAGAGAGGAGAAGGTAGAAATGACTCAGTCTGTAACTGAAAATATGGATGGAGGACAACAGAGCTGCTTCATGGAAGAAGAACCTCAGCTTAGCCTGTTAGGGTTCGCGCTAGCAACCTTATATTTATTAGCTTGGCACTACTGCGACAAACAAGCTAAACTGAGGTCCTCCATCCATATTTTCAGTTACAGGCTGAGTCATTTCTACCTTCTCCTCTCTGTCAACGCTCTCTGGTTTCATTTAAAAGAGCCAATCATCAGATATTGTGCTTTGCGTGTAAAGAAAATGGCACCGCCCGTGTAATATATTTTTTAACTTTTAGTTTAAAAATGATAACAACTAAACAGCCTACAGTATTTTTACAGTCTTTAATTTACAGTTCAAATATATGTTTAATGTTACAACTAATCATGGATCCCTTAAACATCTCGTTTTATGTTCATACATTCAGCTGTTTAGGTTTCGTTGTAAAACTGAGAATWATTTCTATAATTATTCTTATCCTAATGTCCTAAAAGGCTTTTAGCATATATAAGATTGCYTATTTCTTAATTTAATTAGTAGTAATGGCTTCTGAATTGTGACATATTGTGTGCATCATACAAATTCTTTAAAAAAAACACAATAACACAGCAATATTTATTTTTACCCTAGCATCTTACCCTGCTGTATATCCATCAGCCTCTCCTTCTCCCCGGTGTTGTGTTGATCCTTCCATCTCCTGCTCCTTTATCCTGAGGTGCCTCCTGCCAGTTTATCAGACGCTTCCTTTTAATTTTCTACTTTCCACTGTGTAAGCATCCATCTCGGCTGTCGGCGGCAGCGTTGGAGGGTTCAGAGCATCATGATGTGTGAAACAGGCCAGTGCCTACAACTGACAAGGAGAAGGAAACTGGAACGGATTAATAATCTCTAGAAAAAAAGGCAGCATGTTACTCTCTCATTGAAAATAAAAATATATAGAGACKCCTTACATTTATAATAAAACACTGAAAAAAGTATTTTTTTTATTTAGACAGGAAATGATTTTCTTTACAAAGTTCAGCTGTACCTKATGACATAATGAAAGCTTGCTCTGATCTACCAAATTAGAAAAAAAGGTGTAAAAGAATATGATCTTCACTGCTTTTGCAATCTGCATTTCTCTATCTGCAGTAGAAGCTGGCAGTCATGTAGTCTTGTATTATTACATCCTAATACTGATAAATGAAAACTCATCTGTATTTCCAACACTCAAGAGTAAAACCAATAGATTACATATGTGTTCAACTCTATTATCTTCATTGCTCTTCCTCTCATTTCATGTTTTCAAGATTTAAAAAGAGTTTTTTTTTGTGTGCTGGATGTGACACATAAAACATAATAAATTTAATCTTAATTTCAGAATCCAAAACCTTGTCTCCATCTCCTCATCATCTCTTCCATTCTTTTTTTGTCGTACCCCTCCCGTCTCTGCATCTAACAAAATTAATTACTGTATGTTTTATTTTATGAAGGTGTCAGGATGAAATGATGAATGGCTTGTAATATCAACAGATTAAAGACACAATGCGATGAAGGATGCGTCTGCTTACACTGTGATAGTGCCTACATGCACACATACACACATGCACACAGTCTCTAGGGCCATCAATATCTGGTTTCATATTTGATATTAACTACATGGGGGAGCGATTATGGCCACAATGTCATTACCAGTGGTAGAGGGGCATAATGGAAGTGAACTTTTCAAAAGGGTCCTTATAATTGCTGCCAGGATTCTTCTTGATAAAATCCAATATTGATATGTACACTGGTCCCTTTGTTATGGCCACGGATGAAAAAGAGCATTTCAGTATTCTATAATGAGCACTGTACCACTGAAGGTCAGCTTAATGGGGTTCAACTTGCTTTTGTGAGCCAGAGGTAATATTCTAATGAGAAAGAAGCTCCACACCATTTTACTAATTCTAGTTGCACCCGTGAAAGCCACTGGACYGCCGCCTGTGCAATATTATGGAAGTCCTCTGTTGTCATTTGCAACATTGCTTGTCATCCAAAGTTTGGTTTGGCTGTCCAGCTGATGTGCACTTGCACGCATGCAGATGCACCCAATCTCATTATCCTATTTCAAATCCRCTAGTGTTGATTGGATTCTACAGTTTATTCATTGCTTACTTATGGATGGAGGGAYGGCCAAACCACCTCGCAAAGAGAATGAACATTAAATCTTGGCGTGCAGAAGCACACGAGCGAAGACACAGACTTGTGTTGGGCTATGCGTGCTTTGAGTCTGAATTTGCACAAGTACTTGTGGTTAAAAGAAACCTGAGGTTGTTTCTCTATCTCATTCAAAGGCTTTTTCTTATATTGCATGTTGCTGTTAAACCATCAAGTGTTTGACCTTTTAAAAGTGTGTTTTGCCTTTAAAGTACTGCAAATAAAAATGTATGGATCACAAAAGAGCTGTATGGATTTACCAAATACGCAGTCAAAAAGACTCAATAGTTGACAAGAAGAACCGAATCACACAAGGACGTTTCAGACATTTATTCCCAATAATTATCACAATAAGAATAAACAGAATACAATGGCATCTTCACTGAGAATTAGGCATTTCTAAGAATTAATATTTTATTTGGATTTTTAATTTGATATTTAGTGAAATTAGAAACTTGATTTTGTTTGTTGAGAGTGAGCAAGGATCCTGGAATTTAAAGGGGCAATATTATATTTCTTAGGCATACGTTTAAATACTATACCATAATAAAGTATCTGTGTCACCTTTAATTATTAAAATGCTNTTATTAAAATGCTGTTTTTATGTTTAAATAGAAAATAAACTTATCTTCTCATCACTTCCTCTTCTAAACGCCTTGAAATTGGCCTCTGTCTCTTTAAGAACCACCTTCTGCTTCTGTCCCATTCCGTTCAGTGCGGGGGGGCTTCGTGCGTGCGCTGATTCAGTTTACTTGGCATCTGAAAATACATTTCCTCAAAGGTATTTTGAATCTGAAAAGAGCTTCACTTAGTGAGAAAAAGTGTTAAGAGCAGCAGACAGTTAAGTTTCACTTTCACTTTGCTCTGTTACTGCCGAGAGCCTGCAGGAGTCATGGGCGGGGTGAGGGGTGYGGGGAAGTGCGCTTCATGAGGAGGAAGCTCGGCTTAAAGACACGTCCCAGGGGCGTTTCTGGTACCAAAAGGCATTTCTGGTCCCCACCTGTCRTTTTGCTCCTCAGCATGGCTKCCTAAAAACRCTGCAGGATTTCTCAAGCATGCATGAATGAGTCAAAGTAAGACTTTGGGCATGGTTTTTCATGAGAGYATAACATTATAACATGACATGAAACTCAAAAAAGTTGATTTTACATGATATTGCCCCTTTAAAGAGGCAAAGGTATGATTCAGGTGGGGAGTGGGCAGGCAGGTGGGMGCAGATATGTATCCTTCTGTTTAGTGTTTTCTTCCACCGAGGAAATTGCCTGTCTAGCTGTTTTCACACTGAACTTCTCGTGATTGCAAGTAGGTTAACATAGCTCTRTGAATCATAAAAGCAAAGAAAATCAAACAGGTGCACCACTGAGGACACTGGTTACCGTGTTGATGGTTCAKTGAGATGCTGAATGATGGTCTGAGCAGATCTTAAGTAGAGCTGCCACAAACGATTATTTTTATAATCGATTAATCACCGATTATTTTTTCGATTAGTCGACTAATCGGATCATACGTTAATCGAATATAAAACATAGAGCTTATTGTGCCAGAATGCAGCTGCTATTATATAACCATGGTTAGATTTTAGCTATATGCTAACTAAAAATAATTGCTGTGGAAGGCAAGTTCTGCTCTGCAGATATTGCACAGGTTTCTCTTTCATTTTCTTAAAATGATCCCACACTTTTGAGCTCCGTTGCTGGGTAGCCATGATACCAGAGCCTGTCTGTATAATGTCTTGTGACGTCCACGGCCTACCCCAGTTACCACTACTGTGCATGTGTGTCAAGGACAGAAAGGCAGATGTGACAGTGGAAGGTGTCAAAGCAGTTTGGAGAGAAAAACAAAGTAAAGAACAAAAAAAAAAGCGATTAATCGATTATTAAATTAGTCATCGATTATTTTAATAATCGATTAATCGTCGATTAATCGACTAATCGTGGCAGCCCTAAAGTAGCTGCAGTTGATGAGGATATCTGCAGCAGGTGAGACTGCTGGACCTTCAGCACAACCTGCCCACAGCTCTACCTAGAGGGGAAAAGGGAGAAAAGGAACGAGGCATAAATCCAAACATGATTTCACATGAATGTTCAAACATTATCTCAAAATGATAAAAAAAAAAAGAAATGCAACAAATTTCTCATATGTTAGCAAGCTTGATTTAAAGAAAGTGGAGTTTTTTTTCAGTTAAAGCACTTTTATCACAGAATCACCAAAAATATACACATTGGGAACATTTGATCCTTAACACATTTCCTTTGCTTAACCATATCCCTTGAGTCCAGTTTTCTGAAAAGCCAGCCCAAAGCACCAAGCTGACAAATGAACAGAGAAAAGGCACATGGAGACCATCTGCCGCTTTTTTTTTCTAGCAGACGACACTTTATTCCTAAATTTAGATAAGAAACAGAGCAGCATATTCTATTCTAGAATGATGGCAGCTTTAGTCTAATGGCTGACTGGAAAATACTTCAAGACAATTACAGTTTAAAAATCATACGGTTATTCTCACACTGCACAATAACCAACAACTTGAATTCTCAGTATTTAAAGCCTTTTGATAATCAGGTATTTACTTTAAACATTGTCATTTTTCAGATTCTGTCAGTTCTCAGACAGAATGAAAATATAAACATATTTCCCAGGCTTATAAACTATATCAGCCATGAAGTTTTTTTTTCTTTCCTTTTACACTTCGCACCATTTTTTTCTTTTTCTTTTTCTACCTTTTGTCGGCCAAGTCATTTTAAACAGGATCCTCAGATATTTTCACCATGACTTGTATGCACATGGGAGATGAGCTCAAGGTTAAGAGTCACACAGCTCCTTCCTTTTTTGGCCACCAAAATTATTTTCAAAGTCACGAATCATCAACATTCAACTTCCCATTCCAAACAGTTTCAGTTCAAGACAATGAAAACTGGGAAAGAAAAAAAAGGGAAAAAGAATTAAGCTAAATTTACACTGCAAAGCTCAGGGGCAATAAAATCTTCAGGGAATTACAATGAGCAATTTGTCAAATTTCATTCAAAGCAGTGAAGTGTTTAAAATTGTAGATAAATTTCACTCAGCCTCCTGTGCCTTTTGACTGACTGAAACAGTTGAGCGCAGAGAAGTGCTCCATATGATTTAGGCAGCTATGTAAAAATATGAGGGAGTTTCAAAGGTGATAAAAAAGGCAAGGCAGTGAATATCATCTTGTAGATAAGACAGCCACCCCTTTTTTTTCCACAGGCTACATCCTCTTTTATTGTATCTGGCAGCAAATTAAGGCACATGTGGGGGAAAAAAAAGAACGATTGAAAATGAAACCTGCAGCAAAAAAGACTATTCGGCCTGAATCCTTTCTCTTTTCTTGACACTGACATTAGACTTCGATTCTCACATGAGATCCTCTGATGATGACAGTGAACCATAAAAAATAATATAGCTCAATAAAAGTACAAAAAGGCACAAGTTCATAAAAAAGACCTGGGGGCCATGTTAGGTTCGGTCTGTGCCAACACATTTCGTCTCCCTCGGCTGACTTTTAGAGATGATTACCTTAGATATTTATGGGAGAAGCAGTTCTTTGATTTGATGGAGTTAGTGTGTCTGGATGTTTGTGTCTGCTGGGTTCTTATAAGCTGATAGAATCGCTTTTACCTTTAAAAAAGATATGACCTATCACTGGTTACAAACTAACCTAATCATTTTGAAAATTCTGCTCTGTTTTCTATCTATCTATCTATCTATCTATCTATCTATCTATCTATCTATCTATCTATC
>NW_013952463.1:185592-189042 GCF_001266775.1 Austrofundulus limnaeus
CTTTCTTTCTTTCTTTCTTTCTTTCTTTCTTTCTTTCTTCATAAATCCAGGTTGTGGTAGCTCGGCAGTCATTGCTGTGGTCTTACAATTTTAAGGCTGCAGGTTCAAGCCCAGGTTATGCAAGGAAGGAGATCTTTCATGCAAAGTTTATATTGTTGTTTCATGGATGCTGTTGGGCATATKGATAAATTCTGTTTTATGTGGGACAGCTAAGGACAATTAAAGAACCTTGTCCTTAACAATTAGCTCTAGCACCAAAAAAATCATTAGAGGGATGGTTCAGATTGTTTGAAGTGGGGTCCTGTAGAGAGGTTATGAACAAGTGTCTTACATGTTGTAGATAGCTTTCGAAATAACTTAATTTTGGAGAAATGGTGTTTAATTGTGAGCGGACTGATGAGCTAAGCAAACCTAAGCAGAGAGAAGACCAGTGTAAATTGATGACATCTTAGCACACCTGTTTCTGAAGTTTCATAGCTGTTCTTGACAAATCTTTACTCTGTTATTAGTTTCATGTTTCAAGTATCGCAATAATGCTGCAAGAAGTCTTCTCAAGCTGCAAGCTTCTGCTGCTATATAAATCATGAAATGTTCAAGGATTCAAGGAAGTTTTATTGTCATTCGCAACACACAAACGTGGTGGAACGAAATTCTGTACCCAAGGTCCCGGTCTATCCAAAACAAATGTAGATAATAGAGAAAAACAATCAAAAAAATCAAAAGATTTCTACATTTTTATAACAACAAAAAAAGAAAGAAAATCAGATATAAAATGTGTGCAACAAGGCCAGAATTGCAAATAAATGTGTATTGAATGTGCAGTTATAGTTTGATTTTGTTTTGATATTTAGGTCTCGTGTTCCAGTTTGTGGTTTTAAGAGTTTAAGAGTCTCACAGCTTCTGGAACGAAGCTGTTCCTCAGTCTGGTGGTTTTGCACCTGATGCTCCACAATCTCCTTCCTGAGGGAAACGCGATTGTGTAATAAAGCATCACCTTTAGATTTGAGCATTTTTAAAAGTGAAGCTTCATTCTGACCACTCAACAGCTTGCAAACCTTAAAAATTAGGCTGTTCAAAAACCTATGCAACAGGTAAGATAATAATAGTTTATGTTTTTTATTTTCCAGAACCCAACTTAAAAAAAGAAAAGAAAAAGAAACATTGCTTTATCGGTCATGAGTACTACAGTGGATACTGACTTAAATGAAAACAACAAAAGAAACTGTTGTAAAAGTTTTCTTGGTCTCCTTAATGGTAAACTTGAATTCAACCAAAACCTGAAACACACAGATGCATTTATGCATGACAACCACAGAGTGACACTAAATGAAGCTTTGATTGTGAATGTCTGATGCTATTTGCAGCCAGACAACTGCATAAATATATCAGTCCTCTCCACTTCTATTTTCAAGGATCCTTTTATCCTCTCTCCACCCCACGGAAAGAGTGCAAACCAGACGCGGCGGGCACGAGTGAACACTGGCTCCCCTCCTCTTTAAAGCAGCGTGATGTGACTTGAGCCGTATGATCTCCATGAGAGAAAAACCCTGATGCATACAGGAAATAATCAGGGCAACACAGGCAGGGCTCAGAGGAATGCTAATATTTTCGGAGTGCTTAAAAAACAATACCACACACAGACACTGCCAAACACAGACCAGCTCTGCCCCACTCCCCATCCTCACACACACACACACGCAACATCACACTCACTTTTAACCACAATGCACACGTGCATCACACAACAGAGAAACAAGGAGACCCCCCACCCCCCCACCCCCGTGACAAAACTCTCCCCAAGTGCATTTGCATAAACATTAAGCTTAACAAAATGATTACACCTGACAAGTTGAGTTGGAGGAAGAACATCGCCCGTGGCAGCCGGTTACTCGCAGATCCTCCAATCATTCTCTCGTCAAGCAACTGTTTCGTGGCTGCCTTTGTAGGCACTGTCATGCCACCGCATCGTGATTAATCCTTCCCTTTTGTTTTTTCTTTTCTCCCTTCCACCCCTCTCAGTCCCTCCCACAAATCCAATAAGTTGCCCTTAAATCAGGTTACCCTGCACCTTGCAGATAGGAGCGCCGTGATGGATATACCGGCGCGCGTGCCAGGCGGCGTGTTTCTGCGCGGAAGCACTGTGAAATCGTGCTGCTGTGATTTTGCATTATGGCGCTAAGTGTTTTTCTTGTAATGCAATTAAATGTGCATGTAAGCCACCCCCACACTCCCCAAACTATTGTGTGCTCTATTTAATAATTTTATATACGCGCTTTTGTGACACTGCCATTTAACCTGGGGTAAAATAGAATAATTTAGAGGAGTATTAAAAGAATAACTTTAGAGTGTTTGCTATAGAGAACATAAGCTGGATCATTATGGTGGGGTGTGTGTGGTGGGGGGGGGAGGAGATGACAATCAAAACATTAATATCCTTCTCAGTCATATAAGCCCGCTGAAAAGTCTTAGCTCAGAATACTTTGCTGAAGGATAGCTTGCAGATAAAGACACAGAGAGATTATTGCCTCCTTTCATTTCTGCCCTCCTGGCAGCGGTAGGTATGGTAATACGGTTTTTGAATATTTGCAAGCATAAACTTAAGAAATGAGTGCTGATAAGGAGTGACAGCAACAGAGGCAGAAGATATCTTCAGCATGACAGGCGATGTCAAAAACCCCGGTGACGCTGTCACTGTGACAAACTTTTCAAAAGAACAATGCACACACACACACACACACACACACACACACACACACACACACACACGGTTATTGAAGTGAGCTGCTGCGAGCCTCACTGACAGTGTTGTCCCAGCAGTTAAAAAATGGAAACATCACCTAATTATGCACGCCATGTTTTCCTCTGAACACTTGAACCAACAAACTTTAAATGTATGTCAATATACTTTGTAGAGGGCTCTATTACCACTGGCGCCATGGTTTTAAAATAAAGTAAAAATAGTCTGTTTTTTTGAAATGTGTAATAAAAATAGGGTAGGTACAACCTTAAATGCTAATTATTTTTAAATAGTTTCAGCGTTGGGTAAGAGAAAAACCTGAATGTTCACCTCAGTCGGATGCTACTCTTGTAGACATGCAGTGCTCCATTGTTAAGTTTTGGTTTGTTTTTTAATCTTAGCCGCACTTTTATTGGCACCGTCGCAGACCTCGTCACATCTCCAAGAGGCTGTGACGATCATTACCTTCAAAAAGAACCAGCTGGCCCATTGTTCGCTCTCTGCCAGCTGTGTCTATTTTCATAACTTGCTCTCCTTTTGTTCTGCTGCACCTCCTTCTATACGTATGGAGACAGGAAGACCGAGCTGTATTTCAACCGTTTTCATGAACTCTTCGCCTCATGACAGCCTAATGCTCAACACTTCACCGCCGGTGTGTGTGTGTGTGTGTGTGTGTGTGTGTGTGTGTGTGTGTGTGTGTGTGTGTGTGTGTG
>NW_013952463.1:189667-193168 GCF_001266775.1 Austrofundulus limnaeus
GGGGGGCATTGTGCATTGGTGTAGTCAAGAGGGAGGTCAGAGAGAGGTGAGCTTGAAGCGACGTCAGCGACTGCAAGTGAACTGTCGCAGGAATCCCCCAGATTAAAAAACTCCAGAAGGTTGAAAGTCGGAGATAATCACAGGATCTGGAATTCACAATAACAAACTGGCCATATATCTACCTGTCTCCGGCCTTCCTCCTTGAGATGGCTACATGGGGTCAAACAAATGGCTCCATTCTTTCAACAGCGCTTTTTTTACTCCTGCTGGGTTTCTAATGAAGTGTCTGGAAGGATCGAATATGGCTTCTGCCGTCAAACATTTTAATTGTTCTTGCACATTTTGGTCTTTTGAGGGACAAGAAGTAAACCTACTAAGACAGCGTTAGTTTTATTAAAATGTGTTTAAACTGAGACTTGGTAACTGGAACGTTCCCTGCCCCTGCAGCGTGACCATGTGTAAGGGCTGAGTTTAGACGTCTGACTTATGGTGGTCGGGGTTAAAGTGCTTCCTCTGAGACTTAGATGGGAGCAATGGGCTCAGCAGCTTTGGTGATTTCTGGGTTGCATTAACAGTTGAGCTAAGAGCTGTGACTTAAGTCTGGAGGGGGTGGGCTTTTGGTGGGAAGTTCTAATAGTGCAAGTTTGATTTACCTAGCTGAGAGAAAGTCCAGAATCTAACCAGGCCCAAGCACTGCTTGGGGAACTGTGCTGAGGGATCATGTCATACTTTTGTGTTTTATGTTTGACTCATTTTTATATTTTCTTGAGCTTTATATCACGTTTTAATGGCATTCCCTCATCAAAAAACGTACCCAGAGTGTTGCTTTGACTCATTCATGCATGTTTGAGAAATCCTTGAATCTCCTGTGGTACCCATGTGGAGTTGCCTAAATGCTTGCTGGTACAAARCTCTGCCTATTGTACATAGCTCCTCCCTGGAATTCAGTCTGTAGCCAAACTCCTGCCCCAGAGCCCCCCTCCTCCAAAGCATTGTTGTGAAGAAGTGCTGAAGTAGGGGTGTTGAGAACAGTAAGGCCTCGGTTATAGTTGACGTGAAGCACAGGGCATGAGGGGGCTTGCGTCAAAAGCAACGCAATCGCGGCATCGCCATCCCCACGCATTGGCCCCACTTTGTGTCCTGGCGCGTGCTTGTGCACCTCCGAAATTTTGAAGCTCCACAAAGGCTGCACGCCACTTGTCACAAAGGTGCTCTCGCTGAACAGGTCTGAATGTACCGGCATCTGTATGATCCCTCCATGAGAGATCATAAAGACAACCAGTTGGTACAAAACTCATGGAAGTAAATAGCAATGGCTGCAAAGAAAGATGGGTTTTATGCCGGAAGACATGGAAAAATATTTGCGACTGGTTTGTGAAAGCCGTGATCCTGGAGGAAACAAACCAGTGTGGCTCTCTCAGTTTGTGAAGCATAGAAAAACAGATATTATATTAGTTTTTATTAGTTATCTTATATTATGTTAGATTACATGGCAAAAGAGGTAAATGTGGTTACTTTATGTGTGACATCAAGCGTTTCTTGTTCTACAGTCTCTCATTCTACTTTTCAGCTGGTTTGGCACCGTACTGCCATCTGTCGGTGGTGGAAGAATATCGATAACATGAACGTCAACTATGTTTTCACACAGCGTGGGGCTAAGGAATGGGCGCACTCCGCGGAGCTTCCGCGACAACCCAAGGCGCGACTATAACCAAGCCTTAAGAGATCCTTAAAAAGACAGACGCCAATTTCAAGGTGTTTAGATGATGCCAAGTCACATTTATTATTGATATATACAGTGTTTTCATAACAAATGAAGGTAACAGTTACTTGATTGTGGTATAGAATTGAACTATGCACCTGGAAAATACTTAATACACCCCTCTAATGGAACTTTTGCAATTATTTGCCTTTGTTTCTTTACAAATAACACATGTAGCAATGCTTTTCCGTAAACATTGATTCACATCTTTGAGATTCGTCTTTCTTCTGATGTGCTCTTTGTGAAGCTGAGTCTTTGTTGTTGCCCATGTAACCATCCAGCCACTGAGGATAATTTGTCCTTTTGGTTCCCACTTTCATTCTCAGCGAGGGACGTTACCTTCCAAAGAGGGCAGCAGTTGCCAATTGAAAGGAAGTTATTTCGTCAGTGAAAAGTGTTGTAAATAGCCAAAGGGTAGGATAAAATAATGATACACTGTTTCATCCGGAGGGAAACTACATCATGAGACACAATCAAACCCTTGCAGAACATTTTCTGAAATGCTTTCCGAGGATGTATTTCATCATGTTAGATTACCATTGTGGATTGTACCACCACTGGACGGTTATCATATTCATACCCTTCATATCATGGACACTGTGTACCAATATTTCTCAAGTATGGCGCATGGGGTTTAGGACTGCAGGGCATATCTAACTTCAGCTATTGATTAATGTTGCAGCACGAGAAAACAAAAACCCTGTAAAGACATTATCGTCTGCAGATGCACGGCAGACTGTTTAATTCCCCTTCTCACTGCTGCATTCAAATTATTTGCCTTCGCAGTCGAAAAAAATCGAAAGGTTGTAAAAATTGACTTTCTTTACAGGCAACGTGAAATAAATTTCAACTGTATTGACAGCGGCCACACAGAAAAGCTATTGCCCAGCATTTAATTATTGAAGACATTGATCAAGAAAGTGATTTGTTTGCTGTGGTTTGGCCGAAAATACCTAAGTGAGCCACTGCGATCTGTTTAAGGATCTTATTTGTTCATTTGGTCTGGATCAGATTGCATGATGGCCTTCTGTCAGAAAGCATTGGCATTGATAAGTTTGGGTGAATATGCTTAATGAAGTCCTTTGAAAGCAGTTTGAGAATGTTTATAAAAAAGCTCAAATGGCCAGCTGATCATAATTACAAGAAAGAAAAGTCAAAATTGCAGAATATAAAGATAACATCAGAAAGGGCCATTCTTCACTTGTGAAGGATGGTGATGACTCTTCATTTACTGGGGTACAAAAACAGTGGTGTATACTAACGCATTTTAGTTGGTAAGTCCAGACCTTATTGGTGATTCCATCACAAATATTGTGACGTGAAAGTTCAGAAACTGTCATAGAAAAAAAGAGAAAACTATCTACGCAGCACCAGGAGAGACTAAAATTTAATTCCTACACTCCTAGAGACTCCAAGTACACAACAAAATGCATTTAACAGCTAAAAGGTGAATTTTTTACAATTCAAACAGCACAATTGGAAGAAATTATGAGGAAAATTTGTAAAAAAAAAAAGAGTACAATCTAGGAGAAAACTGAAAGGGGAAGATAAGTTAAAATAGGTGTCAGCAAAAGGCATCACAAAGTTACAAAAACTAGGAGCATTTGTTTTTTTCGACAAAGCTGTGCTTTTGGCAAGGATTTTGTTGGTCAAAGTACACATATTGCACAGGCCACCCTCAAACCTAACATACATTCACACACACACACACACACACACACACACACACACACACACAC
>NW_013952463.1:193233-197432 GCF_001266775.1 Austrofundulus limnaeus
CACACACACACACACACACACACACACACACACACACACACACACACACACACAAAACACACATGGAGGTGGGAGTTTTCATGAACAGGTGACGGTTAGCTTTGCTATTAGCTCTGTGCTGCAGGCCTGGATGAGCTCAGACACTGATTTCTGCTTCCTTGGCAGGGATTTAGCCAAGGGAGCAGTGCTTAGCGGGCCCTCAAGGCATGGAGCCATCCAAGCAGCACAAAGTCCTGGAACTGCTTTAGATTAGCTGCTGTCTTCTTTTCCAGATTTTGCTGTGGGTTGGTTTCCGTGCGCTTGTGCTTCTGTTCATGCTACAGGTTTGCTTTCGATTGATGCCATCATAATAATTCTAAAAATTGTCCTTAGATAAGGTTCATTGTGCACTTTGTGGGTTTACGTTTATTTCAGTCTAACAGAGTAGCTCAGGAATAAGTTGAGTCATACCTAAAGATGCATATATTCACTTAAAATATAAAATAAAAAAATAAACCTATTTACATTTATAAAGGAAAACTTTTTTTGGGGGGGTTCACTGCTTGAAATCCTTATAAAATGGAAAATATGTTACAAAAATTGACTTTGTTGCAAATTTTATTCAGCGATGGAATTTTTGCTCAGTGCAACAAGATAAACAATGCTGGCCAATACCCCGACAAAAAACAAACTGTTATCTTTGGAAGTGTCTTTATTGTATTTGGTCACACACACATTAATCACGAGGTGATAAATCTTTGTAAGTGAAGGATGGTAATGATGACTCCAGGAGACAGTGCTGTAAGTGCTCTGTCTTCTTCATCGGTCCAGTTGTGATTCTTGTYGCAAAAGACAGAGCTGAGACCGGGATAGTACTTTCCCTGGACCGAGAGTCCCCTGGGCCCACTATAATGGAATGCTCTGCAGAATGGGGGCCCCTGGCCTCTTGCTGGGAATGTCTGCATGTAGCAGTTTATGGAGATGCCGCTTATATACTGACACTGACAGTGTGATGTCTGGTAGCCTCTTCCTGTCGGAGAGTGTGTGTGTCTCTGCCTTTGTTTGAATCCCTCTCTTTGCCACCTTTCTTTTGATCACAGTTTATATTTCTGCRTGTCATTTTGTTTAAACAGAAGACTTTAAAGATAGCTGAAGCACGCTCTGCCCCCATGGTGCTTCCTGGATCTGCAGGATTTCAGTCAGAAAATACATCATTCAGCAGAAACATCAGTGGAGCTGTTTAATATTTCCTTTCCTCTGTAGACATCAACACGAGGGAAGTATAATTCTCTTGGGATCCTGACCCCATAAGGGACAATATTCCAGGCGTAACTCAAACAATGACGTTTGGACAGGGGCAGCGAGGGCTATTTGTAGCATAAGCCCCAACCTTACAGACCCTAAGACTTTAGTCCATTTTTAGTGATGAGTGCAGTGAAAATAAGCAGCAGCAGCAGTTCTTTTTAGAACCTTGCATCATTTTCTGCCTCCCATTTTGCTTTTGATCATAAACTCCCATCCTGCATGAACACACGTTCACATACAAGCAAACTTACACCATCCGCCAACTCCTCCATCTTTCCTGCATCCAACCAGCACTAATGAGTCTTTCAGCTGAGCGGTGATAGACTTGTATTTATTCTCCAGGCTGAAAATGTTAGGGAGTGGATATCTCCTCTCAGTGCCTGGGGCCCATGCCAGGGACAGATCAGCCCCAGCTCCAGGCAGCAAGAGGAATGGGGGGAAATTGTTTTCCAGCATCCACCTCTATCCTGGCCAATTTTACCTTAAATACACACACCGCGCATAAGCATTACTTCACTCTCCCATAGGCAGTGTCACTACTTGTGTTTATTCCAAAACAATCGCTCTCAATTTGCAGTTGTGCCCATCCTCAAATGTGTGCATGCACTCACACACGCAAAGCTAATCTTGTTTGCTCGTAATGCGCAAACAATGGACAGTCTCTGAGAAAAGGCCTCAGGGAACCACTTACCTCCCTGCTCTGCAAACACTGAAAAAATTACCCCAAAAAATATCACTCAAATGTTTTTACTCATCACAGAGCAACGTTGTAAGTGACCCAGTTGTGTTTGTTTTTGCATAAAATAACAAAGTTTTACACTTTTGTAGATAATTGCATAATAGAAATTGTAATGAGAAGTTGTGTGTTGGTGTAAGACCCGTGGTATAATCGGGAGCACCGGGCTGTGGAGCAAAGCAGCAGTGAGAGACACATAAATCTGACATCCAGCATGTGAGCCCATTAATTCATCTTTGCAGTCCATGCAGATGAGAGAGCGGGGGCCTATCCAAACACTGTCCCTCCGCAGCACGGCTCCAAGCACTCTGAAGCACTCTCTATTTACTGTAGGCCCGTGTTTGGACTTGTGCCATGTCACACTTTGACTTAGAGAGAGGAGATTGTTCAGACTTGTATCCAGGAAAGAAAACACTGAGCTGTTGTGAGGCTCAACACAGCAGGGGCTGGTTTTCTTAGGCTTTATCAGTTTCTCAACTTACTGACTTGTGTGATTAGTTGTTTCTCCAACTCTTTATGCTTCTTTCTTGTCCGTATGACTGCTGTGTTTACTACAAAAATAGATTATAGCTTTTTAAAAAAAGACAAAATACTTCTTAAATGATATAAAGTTCAATCTATCACAGGCAAACATACCTCCTCCTTACTGTCTTTTACTCYCTCGGCCATTCCTCTGACTCACTTCTTTATATTCTACTATAACTCTCCTCGGTGTCGACAACAGATTCCCTGGGGAAGTGGTCATTTGGGAGGGAAACATGGTTTCCTGGATGCCTGATTTTGTGCTGGAACATGCAGGACGAATTAGAGCACCTGCATTTACTTGGACATAACTCGGCACATTATATAATCTGAGGCAGAAGGACAGGCACACAGAAATCATTATCCTGGCTGATCAGTGCCTTCGTGTGGTGTTTAGTCTGATATTTTGAACCTGAAACAACAGTTAGTCAACAATGTCACCCATTTGCTAAAAGTTAAAGTAGTAGCTCACTGGGCTGCAATTGTTGAAGATGATGAAGATTGATGGCGACTCAAACAATTCCAGAAAATGTGCAATTTTCAGTTGAAGTCCACTGAATTCTGAGTGTGATCAGGGGGCTGTGCAGCTGCATTCTGTATGGCCATTTTTATACAAATTCACAGTTTGTTTTTGTGCTCATGGCTTGCAAATCTGTATTCTATGCAGTGCACACCATCCACATCATACCCCCAGCCTGCTAGCAGGCCAGGATTATGATTTAATCTACTAAAGCAGAGATTCTTAACCCATGGGGAGCGCCACCTTGAGGGCTGCAAAAGAAAAAACAGTTTTTAACTTTGGGCCGCAGAGGGCCATGGGACCGCATTGATTTTGAATGAGATGCAATACACCTTCTCACCACTAGTAGCGGTAGTGCACTATTCAGATGTTTAACAACTTTTTTTAATATGTAGAAGAAGAAACTTAGAAACCTTCCGAGAATGGAAACCTATTTTAAATGAAAAGTAGAAGGCAAAACTTGTCAAAAAACAGCAAAGTTTGTCACTAAAATGAAGTGCAGCTTCTGGTTGCAAAAGTTTAAAAAGGCTATATTTTTATTTGTACTTTATCAAATTTATTTTTACAGTTTTTTATTTGAAACATTTACATTGAACATTTATAATGTATTTATTTTATGACCACAATTTTATTTATTGAATTGTCTATTTTTGTTATTGTTTATGTTTAAAAAGGTATATTTTTGTGTTGATAAGCCTGAGTGGTCTGTTGACTGACCGTTTGTTCAAATAATTGTTGTGGGCAGGTTACCATATAAAAAAATTGTTTATCATAATCATGTCTTGTCATTATTTGACAGAAGTTTTACTTTTAAACAGTAAGTGTATTTAATTTAGTTATAATGCAAATACAAAACAAATTAAACCAAGATTTAGAATAATTATAATTTTAAACCAAGATTTAGAATAATTATAATTTTAAACCAAGATTTAGAATATTATCTTTTTGGTCCATATGGTAACGTCTGACTGGGCCTCGTGTCACTTTATGTTCAACAAATTGGGCCCCGAGGTCAAAAAGGTTAAGAACCTCTGGTTTACAGCACACGCGATTTCCGGTTAGCTTCTTAGCTTAGCCTCCTTCACAGTGAAGCTGGCACACATACGTCACGGCCAACAGATCCATTCATTTTAAACT
>NW_013952463.1:197442-215145 GCF_001266775.1 Austrofundulus limnaeus
AAGAGTTTATCAATTGTGTGAGGTAAATGTTTGCTACTTCAGAACTTATTTGACAAATGTGTCTCCATCTACTTTTTGCACATTGACTCTTTTTTCAGAAAACCCAGAAACCATCTCAAGAGGGCGTAAAAAAACTTTTTTTTGTGAAACTGAGAAAGTTTTTTGTAATTTTTCTAATGTGACGATACAAAATGTGCATAAAAAAAGTGTTGATTGAAATACAGCTAGTGACTATAGAATATTTGTTGCATGTTCAAAATTCTCGCAACAATGCTACAAATCACTGACTAAAACAAGAACTCTGAAAACCCTCTTGCAAATGCTAATCACCATACTACTGGTAMTTTAATCTAATAAATGCAATTTATTCCAAAATGAAGTACATYTAGCAAATTAAACATTACACATAAACTTCAATGTTCTGATGGCGACAGGGTTTAATATGTAGTTGTCTTTTGCTTTTTTCAGCCCTGCTATCACAGTGGCTGTCAGGAAAATGACCTCTGAATGTGCAAATATCGCCTCTTCACTGTCATAAATGCCCCTGTACCACACAAAGAAACATGCATATTTATGATGTCGCATAAACATTGCCCTTACGTCACACCAGAAGGCAAATGTGTACCTCGCCATGCCAATCATCTYGCTCCCTTTAGAGCACTGATGGCACAAACCACCAAATGAAGAGATGTCAAGGTGAATGCCAGCCTTTGTTAAAGTTTACAAGGAAAAGTCCATCAATACAAAAAAGAAAAAAGTTTAAAAAAATTAATATGCCCAAAGGGGAGTTCTTCCCAGAATATGTCATGAGACTGTGGCCATCTCATCCTGTTTTGGTTTTCAGAGGTTTCAATTGAGGTGCATGTTTAGGCACTGCTGCTGGGAGGTTTCAGTCATCCTCACCTGTCAGATGAGGGACGTCTATAAATGCTGATGATTAGGAGGCGATTAGTCCAGACATGTTGGTGACTGACAGCTTCATTGCACTGCCAAGGCCTTAATTCAGGAGGAATGGTGGGAGGTGAGGCCTTCATTCATCTTGTGAGTGTTAAAGCAAATGGTATGCAGTTTTTCTTTTTTTTAACTAAAGTCTAGGTTTTCCCACTGGAGGCAACAATGATTAACAATTTTAACCTTACTTGTGTAGAGTTGGACAGTTGCTCTCCTCTGTTTATACTGTGCCAATAAGGTGGAGCTGAACATGAGACACATTCTGGTTTTAGCCTAAACAATTGGCCACGAGTGGTGTGAAATCCTTTCTGGTCTCATGTGAGGTGCCCTGAGTGCTCCGCCGCGCCTCAGCCCATCTTTCCTCTTAACAGCGGTGTCCCTGCATTTCACCCAGCTTCCCCTGGTAAAGCAGCCAGACTTCCTTTGTTTCACAACCACGAGATGTTGCACGAAAAGTGTTCGATTGTTGGCAGACAAAGTCCAAACCTGCAATAAATTCAAGCACCTACTTAGTTGTTAAATGGTTTATGCCGATCTTGTTTTCCTTGCGGCTACTGTAGTAAGTTTAATTTACATCCTTTCGTTCTGGTGAAATGGTGCAGTGAAGGTTCAAACACTGAAAAGTTGCAAAAAGCTCAATTCAATGTGAGCATTAGAGGCAGACAATTTATTAAAGTCCGTTTTAAGTAAGTAAATGCTTTCCATTCTGTCCGATCCCTGCCGTCCCACCTTGAACGCGCAGTAAAACTCATTCAGCAGCTTCCCGCAGGTCAGACAATAGCAGAGACATTTGTGAAAGATGCTTCCTAAAAATTTATGTATTGAAAAATGTGTTTCCTCCCTGGTTCACATTTCACATCACCTCTGCTGTTAATGGTGCTTTCAGAGTGGCCAAACAGAACAGACTGAACTGACAGAGAGGATCCTCCTGTGCCAGCGGTGCTGTCTGGTCAGAAAAGTCACATGATTTGGACTCGTGTCAACATCCGCTGCAGCTGCCGCTACTTTCTCAAGGTTCGGCATTCGGGAAGCAAACCCTTGAGGGCAAAGTGTTTGGTTTTTTGAATACTTTACTGTTTTCTTGATACGTGTTCAAATAAACCACAGTGCACTCCTCTCTCCTCTCGGTAAACGCGGGGGTCAATTTGTCAGGAAGGTTGATGCTTGCACCTCACAATGTCAGCTGTGATACAGGAGCAGAGCGTGCAGTCGGTAATATATTTCAAAACACATTGCTGCTGTGTCTGAAACAGCTACACTGCACTCATTGTAACATGTCTTTTAAAATGCCGCCCCTGCAGATGGATATTTATCCTTGTAGGTGTGAGTTGACTGACAGGTGCTTTGGAAGGTTCCGTGAAGCTGTTTCACAGTTCAGTGTCAAGGTTACGGTGCATCACACAAATCCGCACTAATCGTAGCCCCTAGTAAGCTCCACCTGACAGCGAGAAACTCACGCTGACGAGGGATTGTTGACATGTTTTCCTTAACCAGCATGCCCAGCACATTATTTTCCCTTAAGCCTATTCACAGTAATGGGGAGTGCTGAAAGGATTTTGATTGTCTGCTAAAGTATTTAATGCACAGCAAATATTTTAGACACTGCTCATGGTGCGGAAACAATACATACAGTTTCCAGCATTCTTGATTAATCAAGCAGAACAAAACAAACCAAGCCAGTGGGAAGGAAATAGAAAAAACACACACAGGCCTTTTTTTCTGTGTGGATGACCTAATTCTGAAAGAATCGCTGCCATAATTTTACTTTCTAAGATTGTTTTTAACAAAAGCACACTTTTATGCACTAAAGTGTACATCTTTCAGGAGTTTAATAAATGACTGATAAAAATTGTTCATTGGCAAACTTCAGCAGCATTACTGTGAAATGAAGTGTGTGATTCTGCCCCGTGGTGTTTAAAAGGATTACTGGGAAAATACAATATCTTCTTTGTCAGCACTTAAGGTCTATATAACCATGCCTCAGGATATCCTTTATCCAAAAGGAAGGATTGCCCCATTTTTTTCCACAACCCTCATGCTGCTCATCACATAAAAACTTCAGTTTTACTCCTAAGCAAAAACTCCATCATATAATAGGATTATTTCAAGATAAGATGTTATAATATGCTATGGCGTTTTTTTTTATTTTATTTTATTTTATTTTTTTGCATGATAAAAATGGACATTTAGTCACGGTTGATCAGCAACTTACACACATACCTCTTATTTTCACATCTCTTCCTTCACAAAATTCTTCTGCTTTTCTGACAGAGCCCTAGTCTTCAAGGATTATCTATAGCACAATCCTCCTGTATCATCTATCATCTGAGGCCCTCCACACACCCAATCTCCTTGTCCCCCTTCCAGATGTTCTCTTTTGACTTCCTCCCCATCTGCCATTCTCTCTTTCTCTGACAAAATCAATAGTAAGTCCATTTGCCATATCATACCGTAGCGTTTCTGCAAACTCCGGATGGTAATGATGCGATGATAACCCAGGGGTGAGGTGCATGGGCGAGGGGGGATATTAGTCTGATCAATACAGCTGGTTTACAGTGCGACAAGGTAGTTTCTAAGGATGCTTTTGTGATTTGCAACTAACAATTCTGAAAAATGGGATTTTTTTTTTCTAAGTAACCTCTTAAAAGAATCTCTCTTCTTCTGCTGAAAGTGGTACCCAATATGAGGCTATTATTTTACAACGTTCTGCCTGCCATAATTTACCGATTTAAGAGTAGCTTTGTGCGACTTAAATTGTCTCTCTGTCCCAGGACGGTAGCAGTCATTCGAGCCACCATGACATCACTCCATTAACGTACTCCTCTGCAAAAGACAGTTAGAGAGTGGCCTTTCCTTTGGGGAGATTTCAGCAAAGGTCTTTTGTGCAAGCAAGGGAACCTGCTTGAAGCCAGTCTTCTGCTTCCTAAACATGGATTTAATACCCTCATTAATGATATATGACAAGGGGAGATCAATGCCGACTGCATGTTAGAGCCCTGGAAATATATGTGAGTGTTTGTGCAAGCTTTAGTAGCTGTGTGTTGGTGTGTTTGGGGCCGTGCAGCTCTTTTAATGGGCTCATGCTGCAGAACACTGCCTCTGGATACCTTGCACCTCATGGAGAGATCACTGCAGGTTTTTGTGTGTTTGTGTGTGTAATCTTCATAGTAAATGTATTTATTTTCAACACTAAAGTCCTGTTTACAGAATATCAAGGTTAAAACCCACGTTTTAAAAGGTAAAACTTAAGTATCACTCATTTGACCCTGCAACACTCTGTTTGAAGGGATCCCTAGCTGAGGTGATAGCATGTAATAACGCCCTGAGATCAAAGATTTGATTCTTGGCCAGCACGGTCTGGTGAACAGGGCTCATCCAACAGCCATGGCAACCATTCAGTGCTTTATTTTCTTATTAGATTGCTCTCCCAGAATTCCATTTTTATCCACATGGGTCTGGCCAGTGAATCACCATTAAAGGGCCCATCAAGCTGTCAGGCCATCCGGAGTGCAGGTGCAGCAGGCCCGATGCACTGTAAACAAGCAGCACAAGCCCCTGAATAATGGAAGCCCAGACTGTTTTATGTTGTTCAAGAGACTTAAAGAGATTCATCTCCTGCTGCGTTTATTTATTTATTTATTTGTCCTTTTTTTTGCCAAGTTTGCTTCTCAACTTCAGGCTGACCTGCAGAACGTTACAGCCTCAGACAAAAAAATTAGAGTCTCAGGAGCAGAAAGATTGGACGGATATGAGAGAGGTGGAGGTGTTGAGAGAAATGGAAATGATTCCCTACATTCTTAGACAATCACTACCTGTAAGTCTGCACCAGAGAGCTTTGTTTCTTGAAACGGGTCTAAGCGGAGCGTTTCATGCTGAGCTGAAAGCTGACACTAAAAAGCACCATCTTCTGACACATTTTCCTTCATTATCTTTTTTTAAATGTAATTTCTTCAGCATTTAGAGGAGTTAAAGTTCTTTGTGGCGCAGTAAAATGCTTGACTAAACTACTCCAGACACCAGCCAATTGCCTGACGGTCCCTGTTCCTTCAAGGTCAGGGTAGAGACAATGAAAGTACCACATGAAAAACAAATCCAGACCATAGTGTAGTCTTCACATACCCCACTAACACATGTGAAGGGTCGCTCATTTTCTATTCTCAAATAAATTGCACTGAAGAAGTCCTCGTGTTTTTGTGGAAATGAATCTAAAGGCTGCAATTTTTGTGATTTGAAAAAAAAAATTGGCCTTCAATTTTGTCTTGCGTTGTTGACTTTGAGCTTCAGTGCTTTCCGGTTACATCACCACATGGCTAAGATGCACAAAAAAAGAAATGGTGTGAATGGTTTGATTGCTGTAAATAATCCCAGAAGGCAGATCCTCTCCAAGTGGAAAATTTGAGCTAGCAAAGTGTGTGCTTGACGTAGCTCTTTGGGGGTAGTTAACGCCTTTGTGTCCCATCTTAACGGGTGTCTGGTTGTCATTTGGGGTGATGGGCAACAGTATTACCAGGTAGGGATCAGCACTTTAGGTCTGCTGACAGTTGGCAAAACTGTAAAAGAAATTACCCGAGAGGAATGAAAACAGTGCTCAGCGGGTCTGTCAGGGAAGACAGACAAGCTGAAACAGATGATCCACGTCCCCGTGACTTCCTGGTCTTTTTTGTGCAGCTGGAAAGAACCCCATGTTGCCACATCTGGCTGGGCTTACCTCAAGGTTGAAGAAGGCCAGGGCCTAGAGGGACGGAGAACAGAGACAGAGGGAGACCTGTCAGAACAGACCAAACAAAAGCTTGCTGGCTACTGACAGGCTAAACAGAGGGAAAGCTCAATACATGGTTTCTGCTGCTGTTTTGTCCCTCATCAGCTTTTAAAAATGACGCCTCATAGGGAGAGGAGGGATTTTTCTTTCACTGTGAACAATCTGTGGTTTGCTTCTGTGTACAGTGGCTGAAGGGTGTGATGTGATGATGCATTCGAGACACCCAAAGGAGATGTACAYGGCTTGTACAGTTAATGATGTAAGATTCTGAAACATCAAACTTTTCCCCATGAGGATACTTTCTGAGATTTGTTCCGAGTAAATTTTGCCTATTAGTTTCAGACAGGATTGAATCAAAAAGCGCTTAAAATGTTTTTTCAGTTCTTTGAGCTTGATTTCCTTTTATAACTATAGCAGGGCAAAGCGTTACACATCATTGGCGTACTGTAAGCAGAGGGTTYAAGTCTATCAGACGGCTGGATTTTCTCATCCACTCTGCGGAGGTTCAGGTTTGTGGCCTCTGGCACTGAGGGGCCTTGGAGATGAAGAGGCCCAGACCCGAGAGGGCGCAGGGCAACACAGGGTGACTGAAGGACACGGTGTGGAGGTCACRCTGGGGCTCCTTCAGCTCCGCATGTTGCATGCCCCAGTGCTCCGGAGGCCAGAGCTTGATTACTGCTCTGGGATCCAGGCGCAGAGCGTTTTCATTAGGGAGAGGGCCAAGATCATTCAGGAAGGTTCCGGCCCATTAATATATTTGAAACAGCGAATGAAAGGAGGGGGTTGTTGTGAGGGGTTTTTTGGTTTGGGTGGGTGTGGGGTACAGTGCTGGTATTCTGAAAGGAGAGAACTCTGTGGAACAACCATGAGAGCCTTGGTGAATAAATACCCTGTGGATCATCTCAACCTAGCCGTATCCTTTTTTTCTTCTTCTTCTTTCCGACCCCTTCTCTTCTCTCTAAGATCTGCAGCCAATTTTCCTGTAATTTGGGATAAATTGTTTGTGAAATCCATGTCGATCCSTCCACTGGGAATTCATTCACAAAAGGTAGAGGAAGAGGAGGAGGACTTGGCTGGATGGATAACTACAGGAAAAATGAGAAAAATGGATGGAGAATCTGCTTAATGACATCATCTGCTTCCTTTTGGATTTTTCATACAGGACAATCAAAACATGGCAAGGAAACAGATTTTTTTTCATTTACAGTTTAAGTAGCTTGAAGTGATCAAAGTAACAGGGTTCATGAGAGAAACTATAAGACGACACAAACAGATGTTTTGCACCAAGCCATGATATAATTCTGATAAATGTTTTGAAGTCTGGGGTTAGTTTAAGCTTACAAATGGAGGAACCAAAATTCCCAGGGTTTCTGTTACTGAACACTCCCGCACCTTTTTTTTCTCTAATGGACTGACATAACATACAAGGGAGCAGGTTGATCTAATTATGATGAAGGTTAACTGCTTGTCTTCCCTTTCTTTGGTACATATGATATTTCCCCAGCTAGCCGTTGGACCACTGTAGGTGTTTATTACCAATAACCACATGAAACCCTCGTTGCTCAAAGAAAATAAATCTCTTCAGGTCAGTTTCCAAACTAGTTAATATTTTATCCTGCGTATGACAACTATTGATTTTTCATCATCTCTTATAAATGGATTCTAATGTTGCAGCACACATGCTAACAGTTCTGTTATTTTTATGTAAACTTTGTTAAAGGGATAGCTCAGATTATTTGAAGTGTGTTTTCTTAGAAATATTACAACACGTACATGATGTAGTTAGCTCTGTGAATTGCCTCAGCTTGGAGAAAAGTGTATAGGTAAGGTCAGCTAATCCAAAAATTAGCTCCGCARTTTCAAAAGTGCTAMTGAAAAAAATTTAGGTCTGCAACTTCAAAAACTCTTATGCCATAGAAACACTAATGGAAGCTAATTTTAAAGTGCAGGTTCAATTTGACACTTACTAGCTGGCAACTATTCATGTACAATATATGCACAGCACTGCCAACTAGTGGTGCATGAACCTTTGTACAGCTTAATCCCACAACTGCCGATTGCTGGGGATGTGATTTCCTGAAATAGACCTTTAGCTCCTGGTGTAAAAATTGAAAAAGTTGTTGAGGATTGCTAGTTCGGTTGCTTCTTTGTCTTTTTCTTATGTTTGTTGTAGATTTTTCATTAAAGAAGCATCAATAAAGTAATTTTAAAACTGTTTATTGGAAAACTGAAGCGATGCATTCTGGGTACATGACGGATTTGATTTGTGACGGGAAACGAAAGTATGGAGTACAGGAAACTATCTGCAAACTTCAAAATAAGAGCTTGAATTTTAAAGTTTTCCATGTAGTTGCTCCAGTTAACCACTAGATGTCTGTCTAACCCCGTTGGCCAATTGCTTCGACCAATTATGTCAAGTATTAAGCTCCAGCGTTTAAACTTTTTTTTTTTTAAAAAGGAGCTCCGATTGTAAAGTAAAATAAATCAATACATACAAAATTTTAGTATGGATAACAAACTTTTACTGTTTTTGCTGGGAAAGGGAGTTCTAAACATTGCCTTCCTGCTGCGTAAGCAGACACAAAGCATTGTGGGAAATGAGAACTGTGGCCRAAGCAACAGTCAGCAAGGATGTATACCTGTGTTTCATTGACAGCCATACCTTCGGCTGTTGAAGATAATGATGACTGGTAGATAATTAGTTATTAGCAGTACTGCATTTTGAGTTTAGAAAGCGCAAATCCGCTTATGAACTATAAAAATTAGTAAGACCGCTAAAGCACAAATGAAGTAATTAGGTCTGCAATTACYRGATTTGCGCTTTAGCGGGCTGGTGCCCACCAMTGGGTAAGGTTGACTGRCTGTGGTGCCCATCTTGAATTGTGTTGACTGCATCATGTAATCAGGTGCAGATGAACTATCCAGTGGTTACTCATTAAATTTTGTTCAGCAGCTCATGAGATATTTTGCTACACTTGCAAATAATCATMGTGCTCTGTGTAAAAACTACTGTTAAAGTTTTGATTCATTATCTTTATCTTTTAGAAGTCTGCAAAGCACCTCTTAATTACCAGGAAATTAGAAGTACAACAGCCCCAATATCACCAAGGGAAACATTTTTGCATTTATCATCTTGGTTATTTAAAATATTAACTGAAAGAACAAATTGTATATGCTGCACTGTCCTATCACTCATCACATAAAYGCTGGACTGGGACCGCGGAGCCGGTTCAAAGTGAGCTATTATTGCTTGACGTGTGTTTTGTCATTGCAGCACGACGGGGAAGAGGCTGAAGCATGAAGCTTGGGGAGCAGCAGGGGTAAAAAGGCTCTGGAACTTGGCACCAAGTCCTGTGCCGTGTGCCAGCACAGCTGTCCGGCAGACGCCTCATCCCGAGCTGCTCCCAACATGCAACGAATGACCAATCTATCACTACAACAGCCAGACGCACAAGGACAAAAAGGTGTGAACCCAGCATGCAGCACTGACAAGAGTGCAAGAGCTTTACACGTCCTAATCTCCCCGCGCAGACTTGCACAACATGACTCAAGCAGTTTGGCTGTAAGTAGATGAAAACATGGAATCAGTTGATGTCTTTACTATATTTGCACAATTTTGAGTTGCAGAGTAAAAAGAAAAAGGAACACAAAACTTGTTACAAAGTTAAGGCGGACCCAACTTCACTGAATACTTACAAGAGTTCCCCTCAAGGGGCCACCTATGTAAATATTGTAAATTGTATAAAGTTGTACCACATAAATAAAATGACTGTAAATGCAGGAAGAAATGTACATGTAAATAAGTAAATAAATAAACACACTACTGGTCAAAAGTTTTAGAACACCCTCATTTTACCAGTTAGAATATCCYCATTTTGTGTGTTTGACTGGTATAACTGTGTCCAGATAAGACTCCCATTTTAGTCTGGAGTCCGCCATAGGGGGACCCAAAGTCCAGTCTTTTTAGAAGTGATGTTTTGTCACCTAAACTTAGCACAAAAAAATAAGGAAATTTGTGTTTGGTGGATTATTTCTTTGCTGTAACAATGCTTCTTGGCAATAAATCTTATACAGGTGCCTGATTGGCAGCACCTGGGGGTACCAGGTTAGTGAAATAAGTTTCAGCAGCAAAAACAGTCTAAACTGCTGGGCAATGGCAGAGAAGACACAGTTTTCAAATGAGCAACACACATACTCTCCAGAGTTGTAAAGTAACTAAGTACAAATACTTTGTTACTGTACTTAAGTAGAATTTTTGGATATCTGTACTTTAGTACCTTTTTTCAGCCTAATTTTTACTTCTACTTCTTACATTTTTAAAAAGACAAGAAGTAGAAAGTCTGCTTGTTTTCATTCCAGCATGTTATTGTAAAAAATAAATACTATCCAGTTATTTTAATTGTGGTTGAATGAGAAGTATAAATATATAAAATTCTGATATCGTATTAGTTTGTACACAAACAAATCAGGTCACACTCCAGCAGGACATAATCTTTAAAAGAAAGGGACTGTACTTAAGAAGTATTTGTATCTCATGAATTACATTATTGCATTTGGCCACAGCCCTCGGATAGATTTTCATTTTGGGGAAAATGTTTAGGCAGAAACAGCTAGACTAGTGCATCCTAAATTTAACATCAATTCATTGTTTTAATACAACAGTCATTTCTGCATTTGTGGGGGAGGTCACCTCCTAATAAATGTCATTACAGAAAATCTAACTACTCATTTTAAATCAATACTTTTACTTTTAATACTTAAGTACAAAAATATCAGATACTTTAAGTCTTTTACTTAAGTAATATTCCTAAAGGAGACTTTAACTTTTACCAAAGTAATATTTTGGTAAGATACTTGTACTTTTACTTAAGTATCACTTTGTGGTACTTTATACAACACTGATACTCTCATAGCGAATGCGAGGTTTTTTCACACTGTTATGTTCTTTTTTGAAATAAAAAAATACAAAAACAGGCGATGTTTGGCTATGCATTAACCTAGCCTGGACAAAGATGTTTGTCTTTTTCTCCATGCTCTGTGCTCTATGACTGATACCACGGCTGATAAAGTACTTTTTATTGATAACTGTTGTACAGAACTTCTTAAAAAATGAGCTGACTATTGGCTTCTGAAGRATGTAATTCAGTCAGCTGTTATTAACTTGTGGGGCACCAGGCCTGTGGGATCCTTTTTGTTCAAAGGACAATGGTGAGAGTGGAAGATTTCACAAGCAGACGTTCCTCTTGCGCCAGGTTTTTGTTTACACTTTCATTATATCTCTACTATATTATCTGATGCCTACATCCTGAGTTCAATCTCGTGGTTAGCTTTTAATCTCCTGACGCACTCTCAGCTCCCTCGCCCTGCTGCCCTGTTACACGCAGGGAATCAGAGAGGGGTTATATTACAGCGCATGAATCAAGGCAAAATGAAATGCACTCCAGACACTTTCAGATGGTTTTAATTTATGGCAGAGGCCTGCGGCTAAAAAAAAATGCATTAAATGTAATCTGATCACTTTATTCATTGGTGAATTTATGAGCGATCAGACTTTATTCAGCTGAGTGACATTCTAAAAGTAGAAACTGTGATTGATTACATGTTGTAAATACTGAAATGTGTTGATAACAATAATAATAAAATGGATATATGTCATTGATGTTGAGTACTTAAAGGAACGCACGCATGAAAGTAAGAAGAAACCTACAAATGAGCTATGAATTTAGCTTTACCTAAATAGTGCTTTATCATCCACTAGCAAAAGGCAGGAAATAATGTTTTTGACTRATGAACCATTTTAGGAGTTTTAGAGAAATGTTTAGACAATTGTTATTGGTTGTAAATCTTTCTGCAGCTAATTAACTTTTGGAGCTATCCCAATTCAAAACGGCCCCCCACAGCAAAATGACCTAAAATGCACAAACATGGTTTTAATTGTCAGTTTTACAGATAGTGTGGTGAAATTGGGTGTGGTTGTATCTGATAGTCACTCATACTCTATGTGCTACTTATTGTACAAGATCTTTGCTTTAGATCTCAGTCAAACTTTTTTGTCTGTTAGCAAAATATTTTATGAATCACTGGACAGATTTTATTGATACTTGGATACTTTTGTATTGCAACTCATTCAAACTAACCTTTGGATATATACTTACCATATCAAATTCAAACTCATCTTCTGTAAATTTGAGTTTTAGCTGTTTAATGTAGACTTGCTGTGTCACCCATATCGAATTGGATTGCCTTCAAAAGTTAATCAGCTTAAGCATTCATAACATAACCAAAATTGTCATAATTCTGTCATTTCTCAACATAATATGATCTTAGGCTAAAACTCTGGCATTAAAAATATATACGTATTTTTTAAGGAGTGCTAGATTTGAAATCAGCTAAACAAATCTTCAAATTTACAAAAAAATTCGACAAAAAATGATGATAGTAGTTTTTTTATTTCTTTTCCTGAGCCAGTTTTAGCAGGGATTGACTTTCCTTATTTCCTCAGTTGTGGTCTGTGTTCCATCGATGTCTCAATTGTAAAAATTATCCCTCACTCAGTGTCCTTGGAGATCAAATCAATTTACGAGAGCTGGATATCTGTCATTGGACCAAAATCCATTACGGTCAATTCAACACCAGGAAGGCGTTTGGATTGTACATTAAGAGGTTCGCAGGCATTTACAGTGAAGTGAGAGTGCGCATCAAGTTTTAATGCTCAAAGCCACAGAAACCAACAAAGGATCAGTCTTGACTCATTACTCAGCATTGATGCCTTGTAGCGTTTAAAGGAGAAGTGCAAAATGCTGTCAAACAAATATTTTTGTCCTCAAAACACAAGTGATCTGAGGTTGTTTTTAATCTTTTGCTCTGGTGAGCACATAATGCATGGCCACAAGCAAGAACATTAGCATACGGTCACACCATTTGTTCCGGCATGTGTGCGGAGGCATAGACTCGGGAAGTGCGTCCATCAGCAGTTTCAGGAACACGATGAAAAACAAAATGGCCTCTTCCTTCCTTCAACTTTGGCCTCTTCCTTCAACTCGTGACACCTGGTTAGTGAGGATGTTCCAGTGAGGGCAAAACATTTGATGCACTTTTCTGTTAAAAAAAGACCAGAAAAAAGAAAGTGTCGAGCCTTTGTTTCTTATTTCATTCCTTTTTAAAATATATATGAATGTTTTGGACCRTTCTTCATGACATTCAGGGCCGGCCCAAATCGCTAAGGGCACCAGCCCTGTAGGGAGAACTATAAGAAGGGGACAAAAGAAAAAGTAACTTCCAGTTTTGTATTGTTTTTTACTTATAGGTAATAATATTATTTCCTACTGTGAAAAAAATCAGCACTGACTTAGCTGCATAGCAAAAAATATTAAATACTACATCCGGTTATAAGGATACTTTGCTTAGTTACCCTACTTCTTTACATCACTCCTTTGTCCTTGGTATTCATATGTCATTAATATTGTAAAGAATACCTTTAAAATCAGAGCCTAGTTCAACAGCTTGTGCGTTTTTCTCATCTTTGCATATTTTTTTTACATATATAACAAACATGAGGCCTCACAAACCAGAGATGTGATGATGGAAACTTTTGTATCTTAACAAAAAAAATTTGGGAAAAAAATGAATAAAAAAATTAACTACAAGATTGAAATTACAGTCATCAATGTGAAACAAGCAAAAGAAGAACATGCATTTTCCAGCCAGATCATCATGTAATTGTCTGTATGTTTTTGTCTGTCTGTCAACAAAACATCCCATGAACGGATGAATGGATAATATTTAAAATGTTCAGAAAGTAATCATTGGACGTCATTTACAACTGATAAACATTTGAGGTCAACCTGATTCAAGATGGCTGTCCCAACTGATTGATATTAGCAACTGCAATAATGTGTATAATTTAGTCATTTTTTTACAGAACATGAGCTAAAACTTGGTGTGGTAGTAACAGGCAGTCAAATGCAACACATAGTCTAAATGCTAACAAATCATGCAAGACCTTTGTGATTTAAATGTTGGTATTATTAGGTGGCAGGTGAATCCTTTTAAAGAAAACTACTGTACTTTCATTATTCCTGACATTACCATTAAATCATAAAAGTGTAGTCACATAAAACATAAAATTTGCAATATTTCATGACTAGCCCTAAAATGTATTTCATTTTCTAAACATGGCTTGTCCTCCCTCCTCTCCACCTCCAAAAATTGGAAAATCTTTACATCAGTTCATATTTTCAGTTGAATATAAAACAAGAACACGAATGAAAGAAACATTTGATCAGTTTCTTATGCATTTCTACTTCTCAAGGCTTTCTTTATCTTCTTGACTAAAACTCTCAAACTAACCTGATATGGCATAACAAGCAAGATTTTGTTCTCAAAGTTCCGCTTTTACAGATGAAACAAAAAGTTTAAAAGTGCCTATCTGCTAATCTTCACCCCTCCCTGAGATGACACACAAAGACACAAACTAAAACTCCAATATGATGCAATCATTGTAAGGGAAATCTTTTCATTTTGTTGTTTCTCCAGCTGCTCAGTACCTCTATCTCTGAGTAATTACAACTATTGTACCTTCCAATTGGTGTTATAAAAGGCCTGTCTGGATGTAAACACAATCTTTAGCAAACACAAGAGCGGCTGCGGCGGCAGTGTAAAAATCACAGGCAGCCATGTTTTGACAAGTGCATGATGGGTGTCCACACATTTCTGCACTTGTTTACAATTAGATAAGCTAACTGGAACCCAGAATTCCTTTCACAGCCTCTAACATTCTGTCTGCCTCACGGCTCACATGAAGCTCTCTTTTTAATGTCAACTTCTAAGCACAGTTTTGCAAACTTTCTTCACTTAAACAAAGAGAGACTACTACAGTATTCCATCTCTTTGCTTTCCCCGCTAAAAGTGTTGAAATAGTTACAGCGACTTGGCGGCTGCTGCTTCTGTAAAAGATACTGTGGCGAGAGACAGGGGGAAAAAAATGAAAGACCTTTTTTGAATCTTGGAGAAATTATTCACGGTTGTATAGTTCGGAGGAGCGCTCACATCATCGGCTGTGACAAGTGTGCGGCTCCGAGTGCACACACAAACACACACACACCCCTGCCAGCCTGGAACTCAGTGCTGCAACGTTTTCCACAGACACCATTAAGGCTGTGGACTGGGAGAGCGGCCCGCCATCGCACTCGCTGAGGAACAGAGGAACTTCCATTTCTGAGAGTTTGGCGTCCGCAAAGTTTGTTTTTAAGGCTCACCAAAGTGATCTGAGAATATGCTTTTTGTTTGTAATATTATGTCAAGAATATATTAACTTTTGTTGCCCCTAATGCATCAAGATTTTCAATTTCTGTCACCTTATAATCAATTTTCCTTGAACTGAAGTATGTTTGGGCGCAGTAAATATGGCAGCGCTTTAAGTTGCATTGAGTGATTTAAATTTATTTTTGATGCACTTTGTAAGGAGCTGGATAAAACAAAAAGCTTTCAAACGGCAGTATGGTCTTTTTGTGGATAATTGCCCTGTCCTCTGTTTTTGAGGTCTAGACAAGAAAGGTTTATGCATTCAGAGACAGTAACAAAGGAGCTTTGCTTTAGGCCGAGCATCAGGACAATGACATGTCACCCTTGTACACACACATCAGAGAAAGTGGTGAGACTGGGGCCATAACGATCTAGCTAGTTCCCTCTCATGCATTTTTTTTGGAGTATGTGTACGCCTTTGTACCTTTGGCCTATTATCTGTCTCTGACTAGGCCTCCAGCTATCCAGATGAGCTGGAGTTGGGTTCAGTGGCAGACCTACAGTTATCTGATGGGGAAAATAAGGGTTCAAACCAAACAAATCTATGAATCGTGGGCTAAAACTTGCTCACAGCATTGGTTAAATTAGGCTGGTTACATATGCAGAGTCCTTCCTCATGCCCGGAGGTCATACACCAACCTAAACACAATGACGACAGACAATCCCTCAGACACACTGGTTTATAGAAAAGGGGGAATTATCGGAGAAATAGAAGGAAAAAGCTTGAACTTTGATTTTTGTTTCAATGGCCAAGTTCTTGCTCTACCATTCTGCCATTTATGTGCTTCAACTTGTCAAACTCCAACTCACCTTTATCTCTAAATGAGAGGGAATGGCTGCTGCTTTTTGACAGGTTAATATTGATCCTTTTCAATGCGCTGTCAAAACCAGATCTGGCAAATTGCAGGGTTGGTCTCAGCGTGATGTCGGTCCATTCACCACCTGCATGAGAGGTCATCAGCTGACCGCTCAAACATCTGGCTTAAAGGGCATTTCAGTTTTGACAGTGACAGCATTAGAGGAGAGCAAGCCAGGTCAAAAGCAAACGAGTCATTCTGTCAGGACTGTAACCAGATGATGGAATCTTCTCTGCCCCTGATTGGTCCATGACAAACCCAGAGGTGTCCAATTTAATTACAGGTATTTTAAGTTTGCATAGACATGTAACCTATGAGCCAAAACTTTCACCTTGTATGAGTTGATGATATCATTTCAGATATGCTAAACATACTGTACAGAAACGTCTGAAAGGAATATGTTTTTTTCAATCATATTTGCATTTTTTTTGCTGAGAATCACAGATGACACTAATAGACTATTGTAGGAGTTTGACTAAAAGACAAGTAGGAAATAAACCAGTTGAAAATAAATAAATGTTACCATAACTGAACCATAAAGGCAGAGGAAAAAAGTTAGAGAAAGTGACCAAGTTATCAGCCAACAGATAAGACCTAGCATCTCATAAAAAAAAAAATGCATGTTGTCCTTTCATTACAGTTTTAAACTAAGGTCATCTTATGCTATGTTATGAAAGACTTCACACTTCACACATGGACAATTCTCAGCTACTGCCACATTAAATGTTAGCTTAGTATCTGTTACATTGACTGAGTAATTGCCATTTTTGTGCTTGCTAAGGTTTCCTTCTGTGGTAGCCATCTTGAATATGACTGACTAAAAGTTGATCAGGTGTAGGGATGCACTGATTACAGTTTTCTGTCCAATCATTGATCACCGATCTTTAAGAAGCCCAACCTACGGATTTCAATTTTGGTCGATACCAATTTTTTTTTTATATAACTGACACTGTCAGGTGTTGTAAGGTCACAATACAACTTCAATGTTCCAATCTTGTTTTAATGACAAGATTGAACAATACACTTGCTATGATACAAACAGGGTTCCCATGGGTCCTTGAAATCCTTGAAAGTTTGTGAATTTGAAAAATATATTTGAAGGATCAGGAAAGTTTGTAAAAACAGCCAAAAATGACACTTTTCCTTGAAAGTCCTGGAAAGGTCATTGAATTTGATGTTGACCAAGGTGTGGGAACCCTGTACAAACTTCTTTTTAACTGGACAACAGCCCTCTTTCACAGCAGAGTAAAAGAGGATGCTGGCTAATTGTCTGACCTTTGCAGAGTTAGATAAGATTGGTGATAAGATCAGCTTTTAATGTAAGTATCACCTGATCACTCATCACCCAAAATGAAGAAATCAGGGCCGTGCACCCCTATTGTAGATGTCTGTCCAATGATTATTTTCAAATAGTTTCTTTAAAATCTTTTCAATGGTCTGGGATGTATTTTGCTAACAGACACACAAGGAAATACAAACACAGGCCTTCTCAACATCTTGAAATAACAAACTGTCCAATTTAATAAAGCACTAAAAATATCCTTCATAACATTTTTTTTGTAGGAATCATAATGATCCATCCATTCATTAGCTTTACCCATTACTTCCTTTCAAGGTCACGGGGGTCACTGGTGACCGTATCCAGTCAATGTGTGAGGGGTGGGGGACACCCTGAACAGGTCACAAGTCCATCACAGTGAATCGTTATAATTAGATAGTCAGTACTACATGTATGCATCTACTTAGATTTTTCCACATTTAGCATCTACATTTTGGCTTATTGTTGCTGGTAAGTACATAAAAGCCCAATGCAACATGTGTTTTATATATATA
>NW_013952463.1:215254-221895 GCF_001266775.1 Austrofundulus limnaeus
TGTGTGTGTGTGTGTGTGTGTGTGTGTGTGTGTGTGTGCATGCATGCATGCGTGTGTGTGTAAATAAAAAAACAAATAAATAAATAAATAAATAAATGTGGTTCTACACACCTCATAAAATTATTTTCCTGTGAAAAATGTCATGTTTTATGTGCAATCAGGCTAAACTAAAATAACAAGAACACTTTTTGTTGTTGCATGGAAGTGTGACCTATTGTTTATGAGAACCTCTCATCTGAGAGCAGATTGTAGACCGAAGCTGCCCCGGCAGAAACTGATGAACCTGTGAACCTCCAAAACCTTGAAACAGGAGATCTAAGAGCTGCTGAGGAGTGATGGCAGCTGTCATAGCTCTGTGATAAAGTCAAACAAAAGAAGGGAGGGAGCAGAGAAAGGAAGAAGAAGCAAGTTCAACACTTTTGTGCAGAAGACACAGGAAGACTTTCTTTCTTTCTTTCTTTCTTGTAAGATGTGGGAGGGGGTGGAGACGTGCGGTGAATCTCACTAGTCAGCATAAAATGTGTAGGATTGAGAAATAAATAAAAGGCAGCGAGTGACCACATAAAACACGACTGAGCTGCGGGGGATTCTGCTTCTTTTGTTTAGATGCTAATRTGTTGCTGTGATTGCAGTATGGAATGAAGGGGTCCTCCTCTGCCTTTGATGCAAATTATCCCTCTGCATCTTTTTTTTTAAACCAGCCTGACACAACAGGAATAGTGTCCCTTGGAGAGTAAATGAGGCTCTTTTGTTGCAGGCTGACCTGCAGGCACTGTGCAGTTTTTAACATAAGCATCAGGGTAATATCTAACATGGTTACTTTCTTCCTTTGCGCACATGAAATAATGATCTCTTATTGAGCTGAGCGCTTCAGTATGGCCTCAGATGGACAGAAAAGGTTGCAAATTCAGCTTTAGGTCTTTCCATATATTCATATTCAATGGCTTATGATCAGAATGTTGTCGTCTCCAGGTTCAGACGGTCTTGTAAAGGACCGGGCCATGTCCTCTGTGTAAAATGAGCCTGCCCACCACACAGTGGGTCATCGGATCGCTTTGTGAGTCATTGCTATGTTAAGGGTGTGTGGGCAAACTAAAGTGAGACCTGGAGCAGGAAATGGACAGGAGGGGATCAGAATGAGTGATGGAGAGTCAGAGTTTTACTTGGGGGGGAAAAAAAAGGAAAACACCAAACTAAGAGCAAGGACTGTCTCGGGTTTCATTTTAATAGCACAGGACCATTTTTCTCCCTTTAGTCTAAGAACACTCCTGGCCATTAAGGCCTCCTGGTAGAATGTGTAAACCTCCTGCTATTAAAACCACAATTTGCACTGTCAGCTCCTACGAGCCAAACCTATGACCACACGACAGCCTCGCTCCCTCCCCTCTTTATACAACTAGACCTCCCTCTCTTTTTTTTCACCTTTTGCAACAACTTTCAGGCCACAATAACCATCATCAGTTAAAGGTGGCGGGTCCATTACACTTCCCCTGTTCGCGCAGCCTGCATTAAGCTAATATTGTCTATTCCCAGAGTGGCCCAGCCCTTCACACACACCATCAATTATTAATCTCTCTGCTCACAGCTAATGTTTGGCTTGAATTATTTAAACATATCTTCATTTATCAATAAACATAAATGTTAAACAAAGAATGCTGATGAGCACTGTAAAAAGTTTATGAGATTATTTCGACGGGAGGTGATTTATGGACGTCGTCTTCAATGGCAACGTTAAAAACGACGATGGAAGCGTGAYTATAGCGGCAGGCCGAGGCAGCGTTTTGTTTGCAGTCCACCCTGTCAGCACTTTGGTGAAAGGAAAACACTATGTTCTGTGCACTTGTAAAAGAGTAGCTTGGTTTTCATCTTTTTTAATGAATGRATTTTTTTCCCTTTTTTTCATGAAACAAGTGAATCCACATCTGAGTCCCAGATATTTGCTCTCGCTGAAAGCTCTTACATATTAGTTCGGACCTCCCCAGGGTGCCATTACAGTTCAATACCCCTGCAGTGAGAACAAAATGAGTCCGTCTCGGAGATGTCCAACCTGTTAAAGGGAGAATCAAGCAGACGTGAGCGCCTTCCTCTCTGACTTTTTTGTTGTTGTTGCAATGAAAGGGAAAACAGAAAACAAAACATCATTTGGACGTTACGTCTGACCTTACGAAGGCAAGAGGGTGTGAAGGGCTCAGCTTGGGTCTGGCTGCCTGGCAGACAGATCTCACCCGAGAAGCGTGTGCCAAATTTACACTGGAATGCTGGGAATCTGGTGCCATCGTGCCCCACAGCAGACAGAAGGGCTTGGAAGATAGGATTTATGTTAGACAAAGGAAGCCATGGGTGCTCTCTGCGGTGGAGTGGGTGAGTCGGGTTCACCTCCAAAAAAAAAAACCCAAAACTATTAAATCCACCTGTTATTATTCAAATACCTAGAATCAACAGATTATGTTTCCAAAACGTGAAAAGAATGTCAGCCTGCAATCACACAGATGTGAGAATGAACCGTTGTTTATTGTGATCCCTCAGGGCGTATTCCTGCACGTATAGTTTTAGATCCACGGCAGACTAAATTTGATGCCCCCCCCCCCTTTTCGGTGTGCCGTCTTCAACCCACCCCACTTCCACATGGCTGTCTCCTGTGTTGGATAAACAAGGCGGAACCCTCGTCAACCTGGTTAAGCTGGTGGCTCATGACAGAACGCTGAATGAGTGAGTTAAGGTTTCAAGTGAGCAGCTTTCACAGCTAATTAACCCGCTGATGGTTGTGCGTGTGCCGAGGGGAGCCAGGGATTCACGGGAGAAAGCCCTCTACGTAGGTGTCGCCATTTCAAGTGAAGACGGCGGCGCACGTTATTGTGACTCGGAGTCCTCCGATGAAGCAATCACTCATTTGTATCTCTTTTTTTTTTTTTGGTTCTGCGGGTTGAGCGTTTTCTTTAACTCACCGTTCAAATATAAGTGCATGGAACAGAGCGTGGACTTTACTCTTTCAACATCAAGCTTATACTGTTTGGAAAGGAAAGATTGGTCTGGAGAGCTTGAATAAAAGGGTGACGATTTAAATGTATTTCAAAACAAAATGATAGTGTAGATATTCTGAAAGTATATGGCAAAATGTTACTGTGTGCACTTATTGTAAGTAAGTACAACCTTAATAATGAAAATGTTGAAACGTTGTGTAAAATGTGAATAAAAACTAAAGGCAATGATTGGCAAACCTCATAAACCTACAATTTATTCATTGCTGTGTTGAAATGGGCATGAGTAATCAAAATAAATGGCCAATTGGAATAAAAATGTGTCATGTAAATGCCCTAATTGGAATATTCTGATCAAATTCAGTTCGATCGGAATGAATTTGTAATCCAAGAGCGGGATTGTTCATGCAGATTGATAATTCGAACAGTGCAAATGTAAACACTTATTCTGATCACGTTGTTCTGGTTGTGGGAAACTGACGTGACAGCACGTGTGCACCCGATGTCAACCTGACATATTTCCRCCTGGCTATATGTTAATATGGCAAAGAAGCAAAGTGGTCAGTTAGTGATACAATATTTCTGTTAGAAACTTTGAAAGAGCTCAAAATTATTTAAACATTGATGGTCAAAACACGGAGTGTAGTAACATCTCCATTGTTATTAATACCTGGCTCGGGTCCATTCTGGGTGCCACTGAAAGAAAAAGTCTGTTGGATTTATACAATTGAAACATGTACATCGGTTGCACGCAATTATATTATGTTTTGATTTTATAACTTCATAATATAATACCAACATAACAAATACACGTTATATGACTGTGAATATTTCATGTTGAAAACTTATAATAATTTCATGTAATTTCATGTATTTCATAATTTCAAGACGTTTGTTTATGTTCACACAGAAGTAGAACTTCTTCTTTTGTGTTTTTTTAGGGAAAGTTTACAACTCTGCATGTGTTAGTACTTCTATTCTGAATAAAAGCCTGATACATGTAAATACTCGTCATGATCGGATTAACTTAAGTTGTTCCCATTGAACAATACATTTTGATTATCTAATCTGAATAGATTTAAATGAAAAGAACTTTGTGAATGTAAACATAGTCACAAACTTTTACAAATTTTTGTAAAAAAAATGTCCATTTCAAATTTAATGGCAGCCACACATTTATCAATGTTTTGAAAATATGAGACAGGGTCATGTTTACCACTTGAATTTTGAAGCATCCTGTCTTATTTTAACAACAATTGGCAAACATCCAGAAACCAAGGTTTGTTCCACTTTGGTCTTGGCCCTGCTTAGACTAGCACGTAGCTAGCAAATCAGGTCAGAATGACTGTAGTTTTCTAAACTAAAGTCAAGAAATCCTTTCAATTTGAAATTCTTTAGCAACTTGTCCAAGAAAACTGGCTAACAGTGTGATAAACATGATTAACTCTTCCTAGTGCTCCTTCAGAATGTTATTTTTTCCCACTGTACATTCCCAGAGTAGGTGAGGTAGATGTGAACTCATTGCTTTTGGAGAAAGACTCCCTCAGTTTGAATGTGAAACATTAACAGTCTTCAATGYTTTCACACTCTTGCCCAGGTTTCTTCAGAAACTTAATCCCTGGTGTGCTGAAAGCTATCCTCACCTGTTAGCACGGCTCGCTGGGGTMACTGCATATCTTTCCTCTGATTTACCACCCAGGCAGCTGGAGAACACTGACTGATTCATACCTTTAGAATTGCAGTTTACAGGACTGTTATTAGCAGCCAAAAAAATGAGCATGATGCTGTTGAAGGGTTTTTTTTCATGAACAATCCTATTTTATGTGTACTTTGGAAAACAAGTCTCAATCATTCAACCATGCCTCTAAAAATAGTTGGATTATATGCAGACGATCTACATAAATAGAGTAATTGTCCTTGAAGATCAAGCATTTACATTTTCATTTGTGCAGCAGTGATATAAACGTGGCTAACTTCCATCAACCTTGAGGCAATTCTGTGAAACATTACCAAGCGAGGGCAAAAGCTCTGACAAAAACAAATAGGAGCATCTAAGTCATTATTGACTCTTAGTCTATTTTAACTACTCTCTGTTTGGGTTTGCAGCTGCAGGTTATTTCAGGCTGCTCTTTGATGAGTTTATGTATGTTGTCTCTGTAAATTGCACAGTCATAGGTGGCACTGATGTGGCTTGTAGAGTAATTGGAAGACCAAACAATAACAGCTCTTTTGTACATAACTGCTGCCAATTTATTTATCATTTTTTGAAAGGTCGCAGCGGGTGAAGGTGAGTTATATTAATGCATAAAAGGCCTGGCATTTCTTAAAGGAGTGCATGGCTCTCAGCTACAAACACATCCAATTTTAGCTCAATATCATTAAAACTGACTGATTTGTAGCCATTTTTGTATGGTTGATTGGCTGTGGTGACCATCATAAATTGGACTAACTTCAAAGTATAATCAGTTGATTTAATCAGTTGATTAAATTTGTCCAGTGTTTCATGAGATGCTTTGCCAACAAGTTTGATTCCAACAGCTAAAGCTAAATCTATAAGCAGAGATCTTGCACAATATAGCCCTTTTTGGGTGTATTTATTTATTTATTTATTTATTTATTTTGCTTCAAATGACTGAATTGGGTTGGCTCTAAAAGAGAATCAGAGGTAAATCCAGCTAATTTTTCCTGAAAAATCCATCAAAATCTACAAAATGGATTAGATATTTTGCTAACAGACGCGTAGAGTTTACTCCAGTAAGTTAATGTCAAATTTGCTAAAATCTGCTAGAGTTCAGAATATGTATGAAGGATGGGTCTTAGCTACTTTTGTTTTTTCTTTTAGAAGCTCCTTTCAGCAGGGGTCATCACAGTGGGCAAACTTGAATGAAACTTAAACCTGCAAGCCTCAACATTGAAAAATGTATTTTGATTCTTAAATCCTGCTGTATTAAAGGCTTTACTCAGATTGTATAAACACTGTGTGAATTGTGAGGGGAAATACACTGCACCTAATGATGCCACTCTCTTACGGGATATTCTGCTATGCTTTTAGGACCTCGGTGGAGGAAACCAGGGTGAGTGTGTTACCAGAAATAGATAAATCTATCTCATTAATTTTCTTATTCTCCCAGGCTGGGAGGCAGAATCAGAAGCAGAACTCTATGCTTAGATCTTTTGCACAGATGGGCTGAGAGGAGGGGGTGGGGGGGGGACTGTAGTGTCAGTCTGTACATCATTAGACTTTACCGTGATGACAACAGGAAGAGAGAGATTACAGAGAGGAGGTTTTCACAGCAAAATGATCAATGATGCTATTTAAAATAAGCTGCAATCAATCTTTATTTGAAGAAACATTAAAGTAAAATCCTTCTCTTTCAGCACAAGAAAATTCAAAATATGCAAATTTATTAAAAACCTAGCATTAACAGACAAACAAAGTCGACTCTGACAGTAAATGCCAAGTTTTTAAGCAAAGATGTACTCTCAAATTATTTGCTGAGGACAATGCTCAGCTACTGCGACAACCAATTTTACCTAAATATCTGTAAAACTGGCCGAGTTAAAGTCATTTTTTTTGTGTTTTTATGTCAGTTGGGTGTTGCAACCATCTTAAATTGTGCTGAATCTAAAAGCTAATCAGCTGTACACTCAAAAAACAGATTC
>NW_013952463.1:223161-224364 GCF_001266775.1 Austrofundulus limnaeus
GAGCATATGTTGTTCTATATTCTGTACTGATGGTGCCTTATCAGATGTGTAAGCTTCCCATGCCCTGAGCACAAATGTACCCCTATACCATCAGAGAGGCTGACTTTCAAACTGTGCACCAAAAAAGGTCCAAATGGTCCCTCTCCTCTGTAGTATGGAGGAAGAGGTGTTTGTGGTTTCCGAATAAATTTCAGTTTTAATTGTTTGACTACAGAATAGTTTTTCACTTCAGTCCATTTTAATGAGCTATAGATGTAGCACTTCTTGATGACGTTCACTTAATATAGCATCTTTTTTGCATCAGAGAGTTTTGTGGCTGGCATTGGGAACTAATACTTGAAAATAGTTTTTGTTAAACTTTTATGCAATAAACCAACATTTTTTCAGAATTGGGGCTGTAATTTTTTATTAGTTGTACATTTTACAAATGTATTTACATAAGAAGGTTACACTCAGGTACTTGTAAATGTGGGGAACAAATAGAGCTTGTTTATTTTTTTGCCAGCTTTCTTCAAAAAAAACCCCTCAATCCTAACTTTCAAATGAAGCAGAATGTGTCGGGGTTGCTCTGTGTGTGTGCAGACCAAAGAGTTAACAAGCAAGAGCAGATGTGATACTGACAGATAATAAAAAAATAAAAAAAGAATAGATTTTTCACTTTTTACCCCAGTGTGGACAACGGGCTGAAAAGACTGTATTTAGAACCAGATTTCTTTCACTTCACCTGTCAGAATCCTAACTGATTTGCAGGTGCATGTTTGCTCCTCCATCTTCTCCTGCTGCAGTGGCTGTGGCAAGCTGTGTGGTAGAAATGGGAAAATGAACACAGATACCCTCCTGGCCTCAGTTTTGTCTGAGATTGTGGAATTTGAAGAAATCAAGCAACTTTTCCTTGTCTTCCTCCTCCTGAGATTTTACTTCTATGAAGTGAAGGAGAGAAAATGTGATGAGCGAAGGGTGTTGGAATTTGGGGTTCAACATGTTCCTTTTAAAGAAACAGAAAATGTTTTATTCAAATAACTTTAAAAATAATGATTGCGTGTGATTTCACTCTTAAAAAACTCTTAAACGTCTTAAAGGGCCACTATAATGTGTTTCTCAGGCATATATTTAAATTATATATCATAATAAAGTATCTATGTCACCTTTAGTTGTTATTAAAATGCTGTTTTTATGTTTAAATAGAAAATAATGTTATCTTCT
>NW_013952463.1:225199-231169 GCF_001266775.1 Austrofundulus limnaeus
CACACACACACACACACACACACACACACACACACACACACACACCGTCCCCCAAATACCTGGTGAAACCACATGTCTGCTGAGCTTGTAATACTGTTTCTCAGTCCAGTCCTTTTTGGATTAAAACTGCCTTTGAGGAAATGTATTTTCAAATGCCAAGGATGACATGGTTCTAAAGAAATGTCTTGATTTCATTTTTGGAAGTAACTCTCCGATGAAAAAAATTGCTATACAGTATTTGTGCGAGCCACTTTATAGATGATAGCTTTCTGAACAAAATGGAATTCAACTGTGGAAATGTTACYAAAGATTATTACTAAAAGACAGTACAGTTCCCACACTCAGAAGTACGCAAACACATTGTTGACGGCTGTTGGCTTACACCACATTTTAGTAATAAGTAAATTAGCTTAACATTGACATGTGTGCATGTGAGAATGACTGGCAGATATTTTTAACAAGCTGAAAAATTGTCTCTGTAATCGCTCCGGTTCTTCAGAAAGCATTCTTTTCAGGTCCGACGGTAAGGTTCAATTGTATCCTGAGTTGCCGTTTTCCAAAACCGATATTGTGTAATGTTGACGTTTTTTATTATTATTATTATTATTACAACAAAATACAATGCTCCTAAGACCAGTTGTAAACAGCATGAAGCTGTTGTGATGATGTACAGAAATGGGCATGACAGCATCGGTAGGAGGTTCTTAAAGAGACAGAAGCCAATTTCAAGGCGTTTAGAAACGGCAGTGATGCAAAGTCAAATGTTTTTTTTATTTATACAAATTGACAGCTTTTTCATAACTGAAGGTGACAGATATTTTATTATGATATAAAATTGAACTATATGCCTGAGAAACACATAATATTGGCCCTTTACGCAGAGATCTGTAAATTTTGATTGCTGTGTTTTTGGATGTGCAGGATTAACTTTGCTTTTATTTTGATGGTTAAATTGAAGTACTGATTGCTCTATATATTTTATAGGGTGAAGATTATCTGTATAAATAAACTGATAATCCACAAGAATTTTTAACTGAAACTAAGTTACACATTCACTGATTTACAAAGCAAATGCTTTTAATGTGATGTGACATTTTGGAGTTTTCTCACCTGATGCAACCATACTTTGGATTTGATTTTGAATCCTTAATGTGCATCTAATATACAGATGAATCAGAGAAGAGAGGATCATTTGTTGTGTGTGATGTGTCCACTGATTGAAAGGAGTGCTGCCTGAGGGGTGGAGTCTCTCTGTCAAACTGCACGGAGCCCCGCACCCAGGGAACTTTAGAATGAATCTTTGTTTTGGTCGACTCTCCTCCTCTAGATCTTCTGTCATCCTTTGATCACGTCAGGCCTCTTGTTCTCTCTCTATCTGGCCTCGTGGGGTTGACGGGGAGAGAAGACGCATTGAGGACTGCGCCAGGAGAGAGACAAAAGTGTATTACTCATCATGTCGTCCTTTCACCCCCACAGGGTCTCTAATTCCCCCTCCTCCTGGAGAKCTACAGTCAGGTGACAGGAGGTAAGAAAATACATCTGGTTTTCCCTATAGATATCAGATGGGACTTCTTCTGTGTTACTAACCAATGCTAATGTGGGTTTTATGTTATGTGTTGCAAACAGAGATGGCGACATCAAATATAGAGTTAGTATATCTTAAAGGAACGCATATCACCCATCATCTTGTGTTGAGAAGATGGACTTAAAGTCTCACGAAACATTACGAGATCTCACAAGCCYAGCACTCAGAGAAAGTGTTGAGAATGGCTCTCATCTACTACCATATCAAGTTTAATCTCAATATCTGTAAAATGTTATGAGTTACATCTACTTTTGTGTTTGCTGAAGTCAATTAGCTTTGGCGGACATCTTGAATTGGATTTACTACAAAAGTTAATCGGCTATTGATGCACATCTAATGATTTCTTACTGGGAGTTTCATTCATCTTTGTCCACTGGTTCATGAGATATTTTGCTAACACTGATACACAGTTGAATAATAGTTAATGGCACAACATTATAAACAGATCCARTGCAATCACTTAGTACTTGTATTCAATATCTATAAAATTGTTATTGACATTTTTGTGTTTTCTAAGTTTGCTTAGTGATGGCGGACATATTGAATGGGGCTGACTCCAAAAGGTAATCAGTTGATCTTTCAGTAATTCAATTTTTTAAATTTGTTTATTGGTTCATAAGATTTTTTTGCCAATGCTACAGACAAACGTATATTACGTATAAGTCAGACGTATAAGTCAGGTGATGGGGCACATGACCCTCTATGAACAATAGAGCTAATCAAGCCTATTGTTAGTCGATGGCCCTCTTTTGCCTGTGACTAACCTGTTTGTCCATGTGGAGGCAGTGCTTATAAGGCTGAGTTCACCTGAAACTCATCAGACTGAAGAAGTCTCTTGGAGGAGAGATGAAACGTTTCACTAAAGAAGAACCCATCCAGAGGACCTACTTATTTTTTTCTTTTTGATTTTTTTCTACCNACCTTTAGCAAAGGACATCTTAGAAATTTAAAACAAATCTAGAGCCAAATCTTATAAAGATTTTTTACTGATTAAAATAAACAACTTCTCAAAAAGAAAAAAATAAGTAGGTCCTCTGGATGGGTTCTTCTTTAATGAAGCGTTTCGTCTCTCCTCCAAGTCTTCTTCAGTCTGATGAGTTTCAGGTGAACTCAGCCTTATAAGCACTGCCTCCACATGGTGGAAAACAACAAAAACAAGGGGACGTTGAACCTCGCTTGCACTCATTACATACACATAACAAAACACCAAAGAACCACAGCCTAAGCATCCAAACCAATAAGTCAGGTGATGGGGCACATGACCCTCTATGAACAATAGAGCTAATCAAGCCTATTGTTAGTCGATGGCCCGCTTTTGCCTGTGACTAACCTGTTTGTCCATGTGGAGGCAGTGCTTATAAGGCTGAGTTCACCTGAAACTCTCAGAGTGAAGAAGTCTCTTGGAGGAGAGATGAAACGTTTCACTAAAGAAGAACCCATCCAGAGGACCTACTTATTTTTTTCTTTTTGATTTTTTTCTACCTGGCTTACTGAGATGCATCAGGACAAACAACTTCACCATCTCTCGTTTTTTTTATATACCTTCTTTTTATTTTAAGCATGCTATTGATTTTTGCATTTATCCCAGACATGTCCATACGTCTTCCCTTTCGCGTGTCTTCGCCCTGACTTGCTTTAAAGCCTCGGACCAGAGAGAGGAAGTGTCAGCACTCTGCTGGTTATTCATTCGCTGCTGCTGCTGCTGCTGCTGCTGCTGCTGCTGCCGCTGCTGCTGCCCAGGTTCAAAAGCCCCCCAAACTCTGTCAATAATATCGATGTACTCCACAGGCATTTTTGAGTGATCCCGCTGTCACCGAGACGTAATGACAGCCAGCGAAGACCTGATTGGATCTGCACTACAGCAAGGTTGGCCGGCAAACGGCCAAACATTGATAAAGTGTCACAGACTTCAGTACTTTGATTAGCCCTTCGACTAATGCCACGCTAAGCAGAAACATTACTCTGCTCCTGCTAGCTGTGCAGCTAGAGGAGGGTGTGGAGGAGGGAGGGCTCTGACTGAGTGAAAGAGAGAAAATATACTCTACAGGGAAATTAACCAATGTGGATGAAATGGTGTACCAAGGAAATTCTTGGATAAATTAACAACGCAATTACATTACATGACACGCTGCAAGATGGATGAGGAAAACTTGGCTGGTATTGTGTTCTGTTTTCCAAATTGCAATTTATTTGAGGGCTCTAATGGATGCCGTATTAAAACATGTTGGGCTGCGGTCAGATTTCATTGTGTGTCACCCGCATGTGATTGATGACCCTCTCCTCCACGCCTATCGACCCCCACACCCGCCCGTGTCCTCTCCTGGAACCTTTCGCTCCTCCCGTGCTCCCCTCTTCTCTGCGCATACGTCAGGAATTTTAAACATTTGCRAAAAAAGAGGATCCAGAAGGATTCCATTGATTTTCTTATCACTTAATTTCCTTGCTCGCTCCTGCAACGAGGCGATAAATTCCAGGCTGCTCGCGCTGCCGCATACGCTCCAGATTTCCCTTTCTCTCACCCATTGTAAAATTCTATCAAATACCATTTCCTGGAACCCCAGCCTCTCATCATATCCCTCTGATCTTCCTTTGCCTTTTCATCTGCTTTTGTTCCACTTGCAATGATAGCTCCAGCTTTTCTTTTAAAAAAAATGTAATCAGAAGTATTTTTATTGCTGTAGCAAATGCATTAGTGCCTATATGGGACATCTGGAAATCATCCATTACAAGCATGTTCAGTTATGGCAACATCCTTCACCATTCATAATTACTTAAAGGACAGAGAAAAAAGAACACATGTTGTCTTCTTTGAACTTTTTGGTACAGAGTTTTTATTGATCGGAGATCCTTCCTGCTCCTTTTTTTCCCAATCATGCAACATCTTTGCTTCTATGAAAGGAATGCAGCCATCCAGGGAAGAATATGTAAATGATATTCAGGTCAAATCAGCATGCAAGCACAGCCCCTGGATGACATCAGAGACTCCAACATGAAGACCACATAAACAGACTGTTTTTTTTTTTTTTTTTTTTTTTTTTTTAGATGTGAGCAAACAAATAAATAATTAATGAGCTGCACTGATGGGACACATATTTCACTTAGTGGAAATGGCTTTAATGTAGTCGGCCTGTATTACACTCCCAGTCACTGAAAGAAATAAGAGCTGTGTTGGGGGAGAGGGGGAATGCTCAAAGTGCAAAAACTGAACGCAGGTGTATCACCAATAAAACTGTCCTCATTTTTTTCTCAAAACTTGTCCATAAAAGACAGTCTGGCATTAAAACAATTCTATTGCATTTTAGGAATAAAAGAAAAACATTTGTTTTTCCACTCACAAAAGTTCAGAAAGAACAAATTTATATCGACCTATCGTAATCTTATACCGTGATATATGCTTTTGGAAGAGATGAAAAAAGTCCTTCATGAGCAGCTAAATAACTTTAAACTTTACTCTGACATGCACGACATCTGCGAATGAACAGCCCAGTGTTTTCTTCTAATTCAATACTTATTTACTCATTTCTAAATCTTTGTAGCAATGAAGGAAATTCAGCGTGACACCCCACCCCCCCACCCCCCCAGGCCTCGATTGTTAAAAACGAAAACTTGGCCGAGAGATTTTGTTGGCCATCTCATGGCTTTTAGTGGGTTTGTTTAAACAAAGTTTTTGGGGTTTGTAAATAGCAAAGCTTATCTTGCCATCAAAGCCTCCAGATGGCTGCTGAGACAGACCACCTGCTATGGAAATGCCTTTGCTGCAAGAATTGGGGCAGGGGTGGGGTGGGGGGTTATCCAATTCTCTTACTCACTCTGAAGAGTCTCACTTCCATACATGCAAACACGCCTTCCTTACATGACTGAGGGAAGGATGAGAAGAAACCTTTTGCACATTTCCCCTTTTTGAGTCTTGCGCTGAAGGGACTTCCCATCCTTCTCCTCCACCCCCACCTTCCTCACACCCACTGACACCCCCCTCCACCCACCCCCCTTCAATAACTCTCCCCAGACTTTGTCTGCAGAACAAATCGCTGGACAGGGAGGGCTTTCCTGCAGGTCCAGATCCATCATGTAAAAAGATGACACATCTTTTGAGGAAATGGGGCAAAAGGGAGACAAGGCAGTTTCACGAGAGAAAACGTAAACAGTACTGTTTTCACATGATGGTCGCCGGTGGCACACCCACACACCACACACACATACATTTACACACAAAAAACTACAAGAGGAAAAGAATAATTGCTTACAAGACAAAAGCTTTGAATGACAGCCTGGAGACCTGAAGCATCTCTACAGTTTTTAAGATTGTTCAAAGTATAAATACTTAACTTTTTTTTTTTTGTGTGTGTGTGTGTGTGTGTGTGTGTGTGTGTGTGTGTGTGTGTGTG
>NW_013952463.1:231394-245314 GCF_001266775.1 Austrofundulus limnaeus
CTTTAAAATGGGTCAATTTGACCCGCAACATAACAGGAGGGTTAAACAAACTGTATTTAGAATGCAACAAGAAACACCTAAAATGATTTTAGACAAAGTGAATAAAACATCAAAGTTAAACAATATATGTATTATAAATACTATCCTTTTTTAACTAGGTGAATCTCATTGAGACCACAGATCTCTTTTGCAAGGGATGCCAGGGTCTGAACGCAGCCTAACATGCATGTCTTTTTTTGTTTTTGATCCAGTTTTTAAACCAGAGTACCTGGTAAAAACCCACACAAGCACAAGAAGAACGTGATCTCCACTCAGAAAGACCACTGCTCTGAACCCAGGACCTTCTTCCTGTGAGGCATCAGTGCTAACCACTACATCCTCATGCTGCATATGTTTAGTAAATCTTTGTAGAAGATCTGTGCTTCCACACTCAAACTTGGCCAGTTATTATTTGAATTATATTTCAAGCTTATTTAGTTGGTAGCCTAAAAGCTTATTTGTTTATTCAGGAAAATGTACCCTATTTGACTGGATGGGCTGTGGCAAAAAGTGGGTGGGCCTAGGCCCCACCAGTCTCACCCATAGCGCCGCACCTGGTCCGAATATTTGAGAGCAAGCAAAAATTATCTTTTAGCCTCGTTCTTGTTTCTTCTTTTTCTAAAAAAACAACAAAACAAAACCTGACACCAAATCACCCAACTGCCTCTTTTGACACTTGACTTTGATTGATAGAGTCTCAGTATTGTGGTTAAACACTTGCTTCATCCCTTAAAGAATAAAGCACCACTATACATCAAAACAACCAACACAATCTCGACCACGTCATCCAACATGACAATACTGACCACAACAATGGTTTGCCCTCTTTGATGATAAAATGCCTGAGTTTTTTTTGTTTTGTTTTGTTTTGTTTTATATCGGCCATGTCTCCTCGCCTGTCTGTCAGTTGTGAGCCGCACGCTTGGGGTGTTTGAAGTCATCGGTGGGAGGGCCAGTGGCGGAGCGTCCCGCCCAGAGAGCGTGAAGAGAGGTGGCCATATTAGCAGCACTTGTTGTTGGAGACACATGGGTAGAATCAGACACAGTGTTTGATCAGGAGAGAGTTTCTGACTTTAATGGCAGCAGAGGATGAGCATGCAGCTGCACCGTGGGTTGTTGATTGGCCCGATGCAAAGAGCTGCGGAGCTATTCAAAGCATATTTTGGATCAGAACCATCTGTCAGAAAGAGGCGTGCTGATAGGCAATTTTGCTGATCTTATTAATAAAAGAAGATGTTACAGGAAACACAAGGAATGGAGAGAAATAATCCCAGATGTCTGCTTATTGACAACACTGCTGTTGTCTCAGATCTGCATTCACACCAACCCCCCACTCCCCACCCCTACCCCCTTTACCCACACAGTGTTAATTAAAGCTGAAAGGTTACAAAAGGTGGGAGCCAATAACAAGGCCACATTTAAGTTGCCTCTTTTCTTCTTCTTCTTCTTCTTACACCTTCTCAATAATTCATGCGATTACAGCGTCTAAAAGGAAGTGAGGCTTTTTCTTCCTCCCCAGAAAACCTCAGACAAGGATCGTCTGTCCTCTGGTCTCGTCGTACGCAAGTGTGGCCAACAAGCCTGCCCCAGCTTCAGAAATAAATATGACGATTGTTAATGGGGTTTAAGATTACTCGTCCTCTGCTTCTCGGTCGACTACTAGTGTGACCACTCTGACATACAAGCTCGAGGAAGCAACGTGGGCCTTTAAGATAGAATATCTGGCACCACTGATACCACAAAATGGCCACAAATGGCTCCCGTCCACTTCATCCTTGTCATTCGTCTTATCTCAGGCTGCATCGTCTTCCTCACCTTTTACTCCTCGGTGGATGCATTCCTCACACTTTTTACAGCGTTTTTCTGCTGCTGAGTCTTTGACGATTTCTATAAATGTCATTACACTCGCAGCCACCTAAAGGTATCCTGTTTTTACGTGTGTTTATCTACTTTCTGAATTGATTTGACTCTGATCCAGCAGACTAATACCCCTGCAGGACTCGTGTAAGAAAATACTGTCAAGGCATGTAAAAGATATAGCATAATGTTGATGGTGGGCTTGGTAAAACTGTCCCATTCTGGTAGATGGCGTTATGAGCTTTACAGTAATATTTTTATAAATGAAACATAATACAAGTGCCGTCTTCTGCTTCAGCCCCTCACACTTGAAGATATATTTTCCTATTAATACAGAGAGAGAGAGCGCAGAACATGCTCTCTAATAGAAATGTAAACTGTCTGGGCTTAGTGTTTGTACCAGATTTGATAAACATCATGAATTCTGGCAGCATCTGGTCTTAAGGACAGTGTTTATTTTTTCTGCTGTAAGAGGAAAATGATGTATTTTGTCTTGATTCCTACGGTTCTGTTGCATTATTCCTGCGTGTTGAAGTCCATTTACCTTCCAGTAAATCTTAAGGAGTACACTGTTTGAAAATTACAGCAATAGGTCTGTTATTAGTGACATTATTATCAATATTATTTTTTCATCTCACTTAGGTGAAGATCATGGCCCTGCTCTCTTCTCCAACCACAGTGTGATGTAGTGTGTCTAGCTCCTGCTCCACAGCATGCCTGTATCTCCCCCTCCAGGACGACTTGGATCATAATCCTGTTCTCCCTCAACACAGCAGCTTAAGAGAGCAGTGGTTTTTAGGCAACGTCTCTATCTTCATACTCCAAACAGGGAAAATCTATTATTCAAATAAATAGAATGGGGGGGCACTGAAAAAGAAAATAAAATATCCACATTCAAGTGAAAAAAAATGGTTATAAAAATAAAAACATCCGAGCCTGATTTCTGCTTTTCCCGCCCCAACGTTCTCATCTGCCTTGCCTTACTCCCAAGCGCCAGCCTGAGCTGATAACAAGTGAGTGCACTCCCTAGAATGATAGATGGGCCTTAGCCACGGGTTTGTCAGGAGAGGGTGCAGGGCCATATGGAAGTGGCATATGGAAGCTCATAGTGGAAGATGGGGCAAAAGGAAGGCAGTGACAGAGATATACATTAAAGACACTGTTTTTGCTCTTAAAAAACAAACGCAGTGTTCATCAGTATCTGTTTCTGGTGTTTCCTTCCAGGGGACCGGAGGCAGACCAGCAGGCTGAATCAGGAGCTTGTCCTCATGAGATTATAGTAAGGCATCTTTTTAACTCAGTTTTGAAATGAGTCTTTTCTTGTACCATTTTTACAAATTCCTTGAATAAATATTCACGCTTGTTTCATTTTCTTTATTATTATTATTTTCTGTAGAAAGGGTATCAGTTATTTTTAATTTCTGGTTGGATTCAAAGGAAAAAAATATCTATGTTTCCCTGTGAACAAGCATTAATTATGTCTTCATATCAAGTCCTGAGTCAGGCTATTTTTATCATATTATTTTTGTCTGTGTGTGTGTGTACCATCATCCATGAAGATCTGTGTGTGTGTGTGTGCGYGTGTGTGTGTGTGTGTCTCTGTCTGTCTATTTCAGTGCCCTGTGGAGTGTCTGTGGGCCCTGAGGAACTCTGTTTGATTGTTTAAAGCCCTTCTTAATTGGCGCTTTGTCTGTGTGCTCCTAAATGAGGCGGGACACCCACTGTGGGGGTTCCCGTGGAGACCGTGGGCCGTTTGACAGCCCCCACGGTGGGGCCTGTCCCACAACCCCTCAAACTGCCAGCCGCGTGACAGCGGCCCGTGCTGCACCACCCTGGCCAATTAAAACTCAGCTGTCAGGACCAGAGTCTGTACCAACGCTGGGTGACTGAGTGTGACTGGGAGAAAACAGAAAGACTTGAGGAGGTGTGTGTTTGTGTATGTGTGTGTCTATATCTGTGTGTGTGTGACAGGGATGTTCAAGTACTCTTGCAGTAATAAACCCCTTTCTCCTCAAGCCCTCTGTGTGTATTCACACACTTTGTATGTTTCATTGTAATAAGGTGTACATGAAGCAGTCCTGTGTTTTGTTCTAAATTGTGAGCATTTATAAATGCGTGGGAGTGCCCTTTGAGGGCTAAAGTGCTCAGCAGACATGTTGGATTAGGTTTCATGGAGACAAATCTGTAATTTGGAGCAATCACTTAGGACAAGCCCTCGCACCATTTTATCTGGTCTGGACTCGAGGCCAAAGTCAATACTCATAGTGTAGTAATGAGTTGGGGCTAACTGAGCACATTTTATTAAACCTCCAAGGAGTGAATCTGATGCCAACCTCTGTCCCAATGAAAATATCTCTTTCTCTTTCTTTAACACATTTTTTTTTCCTCTGTCTGACTTTTTTCATTCTCAGTTTGCCTGCTGCGTCACTAAAACTTAAAGTCGTGGTTCTGATCTTTTGAAGTGGGGTTCTATAGAAAAGTCACGAACAATAAGGATCCTACCTGGTGAAAATACTGTACATGTACAGTCACACATACTTATGTTCATACACTTTTATTAAAGAGACTGCCAAAGGTCACTAAAAGAACTTGAAACTGGCAAAGTAATAAAATGTTTGTGGGAAAAAAGCAATTTTTAAAACTTTATTCGTTTCTTTAAAAAATAACAAAATAAATTTATATACAATAAAAATACAAATCACAAATAAAATGAAAGGCGGCAGAAAGAAGAAAAATCTTATAGTATCTGCGCCTTTTTCCTCCCAAAATTAATATTTTTGAACAATAATAATCTACAAACAAGAAAAACTAAACAAAAACAACCTCTAATCCTTGTTGAACAACAATTCATATGAATACACATTATATTGTTTCATATTTCTTTAACAAAGTGACTTTTATCATTCTTTTAAACACAAACATTGATCTGTCATTTTTGACATCACTCTCCAGATTCTTCCATAGTCTTATTCCTTGTATGGAAGTACATCGCTCCCTCAAACTAGTTCGAAATCCAGGTTTCACAAACATCTCTACCCACTTCAGATTATAACAACTTTCTCTCTTAACAAAATTTAATTGGTTGTTTAAAGGTAACATACATTCGAGAGTCTTATACATAACATGTAAAATATTATAATCAACCAACTCATAGAACTTCAATAGTTTCAACTGACAAAATAATGAATTTGATGAGTGACAGTGTTTTCTCGTAATAATTCTTACAGCTTTTTTCTGTAAAACAAAAAAGGGTTTCTAATTATTTTACATGCTTTACCCCCAGACTCCAATACAATAAATTAAGTCTGGAACAATTATTGCATTTTACAACATATACAAGGCTCTCTCATTGAATAACTCCCTTACAGTACTCCAATAGATTTAGCAATTTTTGTTCTTAAATAATTAATGTAAGGTTTCCATGTCAGCTTTTCATCAATGATGACACCCAAAAACTTCACCTCACTGACTCTACAAACYTCTATTCCATCAACTCTAAATGAAACATCAACAATTCCCTGTCTAATAAAAATCAGTCATCGGTTTTGAAGCTTTGTTGCATTATTTTAAAAACAGAAATGAGGACATTTTTCCAGGAGTTAGCATCACAGGTGTCTTCAATCTTGTAATCAGTCTCTCATCCTGTTTCAAGGGTAAAAAGTAGTCACAGTGCAGTTTGTTACCTTAGTGTGTAACACACTGAACATGAACCACAGAAAGCTGAGGCGGGAGTTGTCTCAGGAGCTTAAAAATTAAATTATTGCTAAGCATGTTTAAGGTAAAGGCATTAGGATCATCTTCAAGCAGCTTGATGTTACTGTGACTGTAGTTCCACATACAGTGTTCAGTTTATGTCCACAGGACTGTAGAGGCATTGTCCCTGCATGGCCACAWGAGAAGGTCTGGAGATTAGAGGTGAGCTTAGAGGTCAAAGTGAATCAGTGTTACATCGCACCATTGGTCAGTTAGTGTTTAAGCTTAAGCAGGACTTAATTGTGCAAGACACCAGCTTTGAAACCAGATCATAAAAAACTAGACTGGAGTTTGCCATGAATGCATATAGACATGCAGCAAAGATTCTGGGAGAATGTCCTTTGGACAGATGAGACAAAATTGTATTATTATTTTTTAGCAACAAGTCACATCAAACACACAGTATACAAAGAAAAGAACAGTGTACCTATAACATGGAAGAAGCTCAGTTATGTGCTGTGACTGCTTTGCTGCAAGGTACAATAAAATCTCAAGACTAACAAGGCATTCTGGAGCAAAATGTGAAGGCTGGTGTCAGAAAGCTTGGTTGCAGGTCATGGATGCTACAACAAGATAATGACCTGAAACACACCACTAAAAACACTCAAGAATGGCCAAGAAATAAATATTAGACTATTCTAAAGTGGTCTGTGAATGCTAAATCTTACTTAACTGCAAACCTGAGGCAACTGAAAACAGCTTCATCACAATGAATCTGCACCTGTCGACATGTGCAGAAAAACGCTTAAAATTACTTGATTGCAATGAGTGTATCAAAACGGTTGTGCAGTTTTTTTTGTCTGTATGTAATTCTGTCAAACTAAAATTCGAAACTTATCAGTTTCAAGTTATTTTGTGACCTTTGCATTTTTTTCTTTATTTAATGAAAGAGTACAAACAGATGTATCTGCATCTAAATCTATTGGAACAATCTGAGCTTGGAGAATTAGAGTTTAAATCTGACCATGATTGATGAGCTATGGCTTAGTCCAAGAGGGGCCAGTACCCAAGTGGAGCGAGGCCATCTTTAAATAACTCCAATATCAAAATAATTATAGCAGTTCATGTGAATGCTGTTTAAAGAAAGATTCTGTTAATTTTGCATGCAAATTATATTTTCATAGGCTTCATGGTTATTGCAAGAGAAAATAGGAGCGATAAAAAGGAAATCACAGCCCTTCTGGTGCAGATTCTGATGCAGACTGCAGCACTTCCAACAGGAACATCAAAGGGTTTCTGCCAAAATAACAGTCTAATGTGAAACTGATGGCATCAAAAAACATTTATAATATGGCATTTGAATTAACCATTAGGAAATGTTTTGGATTTGAATTGTTTTTAAGGTTTAAGCAATCCACTTTGGTGTTGGCACTGCTTGAAGTCATTAGTTCGTTAATCAAGTTAGTTACAACAAACAAGATATACATTTTTCTAAACCTTTCCACGAAACACCACTTCAAAAGATTTGAAGTATTGCATTAATTCCATGTTTTTAGGCATTACCATCGCTTGATTCCTTGATTGTATTGTATAGCAAACACGAACAAATCCCCTTACAATTAAACGACTCAAGATTTCTCACAAAACTCAAAATACCCAATTAAACTCTGCAACGTCTTTCCTAAAAATCTCAACTTTATGCCAAAGATTTAAAGTCCCAGTAAAACTAGAGTTATGCCAAGAGATTCGAGAGTGACAAAGACGAGTAAAACACCCCTTTGGCAGGATATAAAGTTGTAATCCAAGAATCCTTCATTGGGCATAGATTCATTTTAATCCCCGCTGAAGGCAAAATACAGTTATTGGAAACTTTTCACCTCATCATAACCATGTTCAAGCATCACATAAAAGCTCGACGCAGTAATACAAAAACCTGAACATTCTTCTCAACAAAAGGGCTCGTCTTACCTTATGGTCTACTCATTGAATCCTCTGCCTCTCTGTGGTAGATATGCTATATGTAGCGAACAATGTAACATTGTTGTGAAGGTGCGCTAGCTCTCTACCCTTGGGCTACTTTGTGAAGGAGCCTGATTTGATTGACAGACAGTTTCTATGGGGGTAAGTAATAAAGTCAGAGTCAGAAACAGTGCAGCAGCAGATCTGCCTTTCACCTCCTGTGCAGCTGCACAGAAATACAAGATATTCTCTTTCAGTTTCATCTGTGAGGTGAAAATGTATCTTTTTGATATTAAAGTTATTTAGAAATCAATTGAAATTCAGTGGAATGCAGACAAAATAGAACAGTAGCAACATACACATCACATAACACATTTTCCCCCAAAATATAATGAAAAAAAATGAAATTGTCAATCAAAAGTGAACCAATTCCAATGTCCACCTGCAGAAAAGCTGATTGTTTTTACTTGCTTCATTAAAGAGATTGACATAGATTGTGCTTGGCGACAATGTGATACAGTAATGGCACACACATGAGAAAACACCCATATGCTCTCTCTCTCTCTCTCTCTCTCTCTCTCTCTCTCTCTCTCTCTCTCTCTCTCTCTCTCTCTCTCTCACNACACACACACACACACACACACACACACACAGATGTACTCATCTCTTCTTCTATGTCCTGCATCTGGAAGTTGCTCCATGAAAAGTGGCTTCTTCCTGCTCTCACTGGAAACGTTTTCCGACCAGTGTTGTACTTCTTCTGGGAGCTGGCCTACATCCAGGAACACTCAGGCTTCACAGCTGTCTTACAGTGTTTAAATGCAACATATGGTACCCAAGTACCACTGTTCCACTATTAAAGACCCTGTTTTTTCATCAAGGAAGTGAGGCCATTTAATTGTCTGCTTCACTTGGAAAGGAGAAAGAAGTTTTGAAAATATAAGCTGAGCTGTGAGAAAGAGTGATGTTTCTTCTTTTAATGTTTTTTTTTTATAATTATTTTCTCAGACCATCACTAATTTTGGCAGTGATGACATTTTGATTCTCAGTCTGTGAGTTTGTGAAACAACACCATCTGTGTGCTTTCCTCTAATTAGGGTAATAGCTGCAAATATTACTGCAACAGTTCCTCATGACAAGCTGTTACATGCCAACGTGTGAAGACTTTTCTGGGTTTGATGGACGCAAGTTAGCAATTACACTGATGTAAGTGGACAGCAATGCTGCATTCCAATAGCAACCTGGGAATCATCTCATCATTCTCAGGTGGATTTGTTCCTACTATAATAGACTTTTCTTTAATTGTATTTTTTTCTGCACTTTATTTGTGCATTTTTGATTATTTGTATTATRAGATCAGGTTTTGTAAAATGAAACAAGATACCACATGTGCTCTTGTTTTGTAAAAGTAATAAGACCTTTGTGCTTCTTGTGATGAGTGCATGACTGCAATTACCAAGCCTCGCTTGCTGTGCAACATGCTTTGCGTTACCTCAAAAACAATGTCATATTCATCATCAAAAGCTGATAAAACATTTCATCTCAGGACACGTGATACATCCCATAATCTACTCAATCTCCTTACTTCATTTTCTTTGGTACCATTTGAACCCAAAATTTGACATTAACAAATGGAAGTTAATTTGCTTCCCTCCGAAGCTCTTGTATTCCGTCTTAAGATTAATGTTTCTGCTAATTTACAAATGTGGGATTGCTGTCAGCGTGAGGGGGAAATGGTTTTGAAAGARCTGACACTGTAAATTAAGCCTGTCAGATTGTCTCTCTGTGCTGATGGATCAGAAGATGCCGGAGTCTATGATGTCAGACAGTCGGGCAAAAAGCCCTGGGGGATAGACCTTTCTCYTCCATTTGTAAACTCATGGAATGCCAGGAAATACTGGAAAGGTGCTGGGAAGAAACACAAAGAAAATGGAGACCTACTCAGGACTGCCACGCAATGGTCAAAACTGATGAAAAAAAACGGTGAGTGTGATGGGATTTTAACAAATTTGTCAAGACTTAGAAGAGAGACCACAGTGAACTGAAAACCTAAGCTTTTGTTCTTCTTTCAGTGTTTTGACAGGACCACTTGTTATCTGCTTGTGGTCTTTTTTTTAGTCATTTGAAATCAATTAATATTGAATCTACTGATATTTTCTCAAAAGCTACTCTTGTGATTCAACATTCATTAGTCCATCAAATATATAAATCAGCCAAACCCTGGATTTAGCAACCTTATGATGCTACCACCACTGTTTCTCAGATAGTGCTTTTATTTTTTTTCTTCTGCCAAGTCCTTTTCATTATGTTTCAATCMTTGTAGGTATAAATTACTTATTTTGTTATCTTTGACAGAATTTTTGAAATTTAARGCCTTTCATTCACTTTCATCTCATATGCTCCTTTGAGAAAATTTCCTGTGAGGAATAAAACTCCGCAATAACCAGTTTGCATGGATGAACTTTCCTCTGGAACCACTTGTTTCTCCTGATTGTAACACACCTTGTTCGATWGTAAGAACTGAGGCACCAAGGTAAAGCCCTTTGGGTGTATTCACACCAACCCTATTTAGTCCACTTTAATCAGACTTGTTTGCCTTGAAAGTCTGATTCATTTGAGGAKGTGTGAATGCATAATCAAATTCTGATGGAGCCCAGAAGAGTAAACTGTGGTCTGCCTAGATCTCGGCTTGGTGAATTCTGGTATGGATCGAATGCATCTGTGAATGTCAATCAGAAAGTAGACTACAGCACAGGGCAATCCGAGTAATATTAAAGTTACTCATATACCTTGTTCAAAGTTTTTATAAGGTGGACAACATTGTTATGAAGTTAGATTTGCTCCTTCTCAGTGCGCGCTGCCTCATACAGAGCCATCTCCACTGCCTTATGTGAAAAACAACATTCTCCAATGTTCTGCCTTATCTTTAGCTCATGCTGAGTCCATTGTTGAACAGTATTTGTTTGGCACATTTGCCAAAGACAAAAGAGAAATCCTACAACCACTAAAATCTGACGCCACTCCGTATTTGCCTGCATTTTGCGAAGAACAAAGTTGCGCTCAGTSTCTTGTCCAGAGGTTTTTGTGTYRTTTACTTMAGTGGTTCTTGGTGCAGCGCCACCACAGGCGAGGAGGGGAAYGTGTTGTTCACGGGGTTTTGTTTGTTTGTTTAACACAGTGCAGTGTGAAAGCAAACCTAAATAACTTGACTAACCTGTTTGTCCAGGTGGAGGCAGTGCTTATWAGACTGAGTTTCAACTGAAACTCATCAGACTGATGAAGTCTCTTGGAGGAGAGACGAAAAGGTTCACTAAAGAAGAACCCATCCAGAGGACCTATTTATTTTTTCTTTTTGATTTATTTCTCAAGTTCCTCAGACACTTGTAGCAGATCCAAAACTGCCTGTTTGTGGTTTTGTCTAGTGTCATTCTATAGATGTTTTAAATCTGCACACATTGCAAATAGCTCTTCATACTGCATGCTGTCCTGGCACATTTAAATGATCATCACTTTGCACCAAATAAACAGCAAACAAGAATAAAATAAGGAGTTGTTTGAGYGCTATATAAAAAAGGAACATCCACTGAACTTTCTATTGYCTCTGTGTAYACKATATAYCATACCAAACCCAAGGCMTGTGGGCCAAATGTGGCCCTCCACAACAYTTTATGTGGCCTGTGAGAACTTCAAAGATGAAATGATGAGCATTGACCATAAACTCTTGAAAAGGAGGTTTTGAATCTCAATGGGACTTCCTGGTTAAATAAATGTTAACTATCTCCCATAATGCATRTTGWTTAYTTTACCAGCGAAAATTACAGGGTTTAAAAGTAGCTGGTAAGTATTTTCCATGTAAAATCTTTATTTCATTGCATTGTTGTCAGCTATTTTTGCTGTGACCCAGTTGTGCTAGAAAGTATAGGATTTCCCACTTACAAGTCATAAATTTATACTGGAACACCCCTCCAGTGGGAACTCCCTGTTGGGAAGTGGGAGAGTTCAGAATTCAAAACAGCAGCTACTCACCACAACTCWTAARGAAGTAAAAGTCATGTACTTTTACTTTTAATAGTATTTCTGAATTATTTCATATTTAGTCAGTCATGCACATAATAATTTTCAGTGTTAATAAGAGGATGTGTTAAAACACTGTTTCTATGCAGGAAACACCACATAGAGCTCAGTTATTGTTTGATAGCTGTGCTCAGCTGTAGCAATGAGACAAGGAACGTGACATTTGTGTTTAGTCATGAAACATTTTCAAAGTTAATTACAATTATCCCTTTGAGGGCCACCATAACGCTCATGTGGCCCTCTGTGAAATGAGTTTGACACCCCTGCTTTACACTAAATGCCCAGTTTAAACTTTCCTCTCTTCTCAAAACAGATGAGTTATAAAGTAGCCTGTGCAATCATCAGTAGACATTTTTATTTATTTATTTATTTATTTTATTGTGTCTTTCAGTTGACATTCCAGCAGTCTGCATATCCCTTAGCTGTGATGACCCCATATTGAGGCTCTCAGGCCTCACAAAGGGCCCGAGGTGCTTCACCAGGGTGACTTTTAGCTGCTCACATGAGAGATACACACAGACTATCAGTTTCATCCACACAACTCAAATAAGTGTGTCAGACCTATGCATGTAGACACAAATATTACTTTCATTTTGTCACTATGTCTAAGTTTTTTTTTCCCCCACAGAGAGAATTTATTTTGTGGATAAACAAAACCGTACTTGCCTATGCCTACTTGTTGTTCTTTCTCACTGATGATGATGATGATGATGATGATGATGACAAGATCTTGATTTGAAGTGACTTACTGAAGTGTAATTATTACAACCTGATTAAACAAGAGAGACATGAATTCCAGTCCAAGTGGTGTACTCCCTTAATAAATCATTCTCCATATAAGAGCAAGTGCGCGTACACCTGCGTACACACACCTGGCCCCCATTTACTCAGTCGATTCTCGCCACTCCAGAGCCCCACCCAGTGTAAAACAAGAAGTGCATGACGGTGCTCTCCTGGACATGAGGATTTAATAGGTGACCCTGGGCTGCATGCTGAGTCCCCCGCTTCCTGGGCTCATCCAGCCGTAAAATGAGGCACAGGCAGGACCCGGCTGGTAATGAGAACTGGCATTTTGCTCAGGATAACCTCAGGAAAATCRCTTCTATAAATACCTTCTATAAATAAAAGTGTATCTTGGCTCAAGTCTGCGTAAGGGACTCTCTCTGAAAAGGTCATCTATTGCCCCGACTCCAACAAGACTCACCGTGCTCTTATTTCATCCTTCTGAAGGAGTCCTGGCTCACCTATTTTCTTTTTCTTTTGCTTTCACAATAAGTTTGTGTCTAAACTGTAATAACAATACACTCTAGTACTTGTGTTTCGCTGCCCATAAACGGTTCTTTTTGTCATATAAAGAGTTGTTAAAAGATAAAATATGTGTGGTCACTGTGTGAGAGTCACAAGTATGTCACAAGAGACAAACATTCACATTCTCACACATACCTAGGGACAATTTAGAATTATTAATTATCCTTTCGTGTATACCCTGGACTGATCACAAGTTTKGGGAATTTACTAAAGCATTTTTTTGGAAGCAAGTCATTGATGCTGCAGAAACAGAAAATCCAAACTAATTAAAGGCCAAGTACTAAGATAGAACAACTAAAACACAAGAAAAGTAATTTTGCTCTAAAGATGTGGAAYTGAAAAAGCTTATTTTATTTACCGTTATTAAACCAGGCAAGTCCYGTTGAGATTGYAGATCTCTTATTCAAGGGASRCCTGGGCCTGAAGGCAACCTATTGTACATATGTTTAGGGTTGGGGGAAACYGGRGTATCTGGAGAAAACCCATGCAAGAACGAGGAGAACATGCAAACTCTGCACACAAAGACCCCAGGTCTGAACCGGGGATCGAACCAAGGACCTTCTTGCTGTGAGGTGTCGGTGCTAATTACTGAGTCGTCGTGCCGCCAATAAGAATGTATTCTGAGGGGCGTGGGGGGGAGGGGGGGGGCTCAGAAAGTAAGACTGTTATATTTCAAAGGTTAATCTAAGGAGACAAGGAGATGGGTAACTGTATGTTACATAAAAAAAACAATAAACTAAAAGACAAAACTGAAACACTGAACCTACAGAACATGATACTTTCAGCCACCATTTCTGAAACACCTGGTCACACATCAAGATTCACATCCTCATTTCACATTTTGTAAAAGTGATGTGTTAAAAAAAAACTTGACAATTCTGAACAATTTTCAGACTCAGATACACTAACACTGTGTTAATTACCCTCTAAGCTTGGACCGTGTGTGTGTGTGTGTGTGTGTGTGTGTGTGTGTGTGTGTGTGTGTGTGTG
>NW_013952463.1:245359-252572 GCF_001266775.1 Austrofundulus limnaeus
GTGTGTGTGTGTGTGTGTGTGTGTGTGTGTGTGTGTGTGTGTGTCAACATCATGGTCATGTCTCATTTGTCAGTGCCAAGCCTAATCTGCTAATGTTTACTGTAGCCATCTTGTTTTCCACATAAGAGGTTAAAGCTCCCTATATGACAGTTTTGGCCACTGTTCTACCTTATATATTGACATTCCGAAATAATTTAATTTGATAATTTAACTTAATTGTTTTAAAAGCAATTTTCAAAGATAAAAACTAATGTTAGCAGAGGAAAGAATCAGGTTACATTTTTAGAATATGTAAGAAAAAAATGTAAACCAAATGTTGTGAATTGCATAATTGCTGTACACAGACCAATTCCTGAAAGTGCACATATGTAGTTTGCTGGAGCCTAAAAAGGGAATATTTAACCAGAAAGGAATACAAGATTGCCACAAAAGCCTGTATTGGTGCATGAAGGAAACTGCACTGGGATACTTTGTTGTATAAATACAATAAATGACTGACAGATTAAATAAAATCCYCTTTATTCATTTGTCATGCCCTCCTTGTTTCTCTGAGGGAGCTTCCATGCCACGGAAGGAGCCAAAGACCTTCTCTGCAGGCCAGGTCACCATTTAAACTGTGCTTAGCCCACATTTYACTGCTTGTGGGCAACTTAAACTGATTACCCTCGACCTTCTAAGGCTGACTGACCTCCCACTGCATCCAGTGATACTTATTGATCAATATTCATATTGATCCAAATCCCCTATGCTGGGTCGAGAATGAATGTTTCCATTGATTTGACCAGATTAGAAAGGACAAAAGGTTTCCAAATCAGTTTAGATGCAACCTGCCAATGGGATATGACAGCATGCTGCATGGGAATTAGATTTGATGAGTGTTAACTGTGGAATTGATACAGCAAGACTATACTGATCGGCAGCTAATCGAGTATCCCACTATGTTAATGCAGTCATGCTTGCCCTTTAAATCTATGAGGTTATGACTACACAAACTTCAGATCAAAAGCATAATTTTTTGTGTTTCAATGAAAAGGAAAAAAATGTAATGAATTAATCATGAACCCGAATTCTAAAAAACGTGTAAAATGTAAATAAAACAAATGAAGAATCTGTTCTTTGTTTTATTTTCAGTCTGTTTGTTCCCTCTGTGTTTCTCCAGCCAGCCACGCCCACTCTCACCTGTCTCTAATYGTCTCTCCACARGTGTTTGTCATTCCTCCCTCGTTAKTGTCTTCTTAWAGTCCTGTCTCTGTGTCAGGTTTGCAGACCAGCATTGTTCATGTTTTCATGTTTGTCTTTTATGTTCCTCCGAGTTGTAGGTTGTCACTAGGATCAAATTAGCCTCACRATATCAATAAGTAAATCAGAAGTAAGATCCATTGTCAAACAAAAACTGAAAGAGCAATGGCAAAAACACTGGGAAGAAGATGAAGCAAGATGGTTTTATAGGATTCAGAGACAAGTGGAAGCAATGAGAACGGGAGGAAGGAACAGAAAAGAAGAAAGATTAATAAGCAGACTTACATTTGGACACACTGCACTGAACAATACATTACAGTATAAACAAAATCCAAAAACATGATACAGGTCAATGTGAGCACTGTGGRCAAGAAGAAACCATAGAACATGTCACTTTAGTCTGCAGGGAATATGAACAACACAGAAGATGGATGATAGAGGAATTAGGGAAAATCAAAGAAACATTTAATATAATAAATATATTACAAAAGAAAGCAGAAGTAAAAGTGTACAAATTGTTTTTTTAGAAAAACAAAGTTAGAAAAAAGAATATAAGCAACATCACGTAATTGCATATTATTAAGTATTTTGATCCACACTCCATATCAGTAGGTGGCGGCAATGCGCACATTCCGTTGTTTGCCAACCGCCATAAAACACCACACAACAAGAAGAAGAAGGTTGTCAGTAGAGTTGTTTTGGCTGCATCGTCAGCACATTTATTAAATAAATCTTTATTTTTGCATCCTTCAACCTCTTTTGTTTATATTTTGGGTTCCACAACTCTTGAACCATGATGAAAACAGGAATGCAATGATTTGCAGCTATAGCCTGGTCATTGCCTTCCTGCACAATGCTGGTTGTTCCTTTTCAGTCATTTCACTCAGTACAACACACAGTTGTATATGGGACACGCGCGCCCTCGTGCGCCTGGCTGAAGCCACCTCTAATCACGTCTTTAGACCGGTGACGTGGTGACGTTGAACGTCTGGTGACAGGCTCCGCCTTCACCCTGTAAATTCGGAGTCACCAGCGGCATTACTCAGTTCTATCGCCCTTCACCTCGTGATAGTCTCCTCTAAACCTGAGCTCACATAGCTGCTGCTAGTTAGTTCAGCTTCTAAGGTTTTTAGGCTAGCTTTACTGGTGCTAACCGTGTTACCTGCTGGTTCGTGTGTCTGCCGCTTGACGCTACTTAAGTGACCTTTATTTTATGCTGAAAATCTGTTTTGTGGTTCACGGTGAGCACAAAATCACCTTCGAAGAAGCCGAAGTCTTCTGTTCGCCCCTGTCCTCAGGGGTGCGGCTTTAAGCTTAATGGGAAGGACCAGCACGAGTCCTGCTGGGCCTGTGCTGGACTTTTGCGTCCGATACTGGAGAGGAGAGTGAAATTCCTGGAGAAAATGCTGGGGGAAACTGCTGTTTTCCGACAAGACCCGCTGCTCTCCRAATCCAGCCAGATGGCTCAGTCCGACGAARACGAGGATTCGGCGGTCGAMGCCCCCRCTGCTAGCTGGGCGGACCAGATGGAGCACGAGGCGGCCTCACCCGACATCGAGGGGGCGAGACCCARTTTCTACTGGATCTAAACCAAGAGGAGGAKGATGTTCTGTAGCTGGAGCAGGAGGTTCTCAGTCTGTCCTAAGACGAGGAGGAGCTGTGCCAGCTCACTCCACTTCACTGCRGGGCGCTTTGACAAGTCCCATRTACAACTGTGTGTTGTACTGAGTGAAATGACTGAAAAGRAACGTAAGGTTATGAATATAACCACDGYTYCTTGAAGGAATGGAACRAAGTACAACAYCTTGTTGGCCCCRCAKCACAAAAGGCTCGGTGAAGGGCGGTATCTAACTGAGTAATGACGCTGGTGACTCCAAACTTATAGGGTGAAGGCGGAGCCTGTCACCCGACRTTCARCGTCACCACGTCACCGGTCTAAAGATGTGAATAGAGGTGGCTTCAGCCAGGCAYGCGTGTCCCATATACAAYTGTGTGTTGTACTTCGTTCCATTCCTTYAAGGAACCRTGGTTATATTCATAACCTTACGTTTCTGATTTCCCTTCTCTGCTCCGTCTAGGCTTTCTCCTATTGACATGGATTTCTCCGGCAGAATTTCAACCGGGCCAATCAGCAAACTGAAGGAGGAGTTGTGAACAATAACGTTTGTGTTTTGTGCTGTTTTAGTCTGCCTGTAGTTTAGCAATGGCAGTGGAGGAAGTGAATGAAGCCATTCAGTCCATGCTGATAAGGCTTCCAAATTATATAAAATTTGTCTCTCATTTACTGCCGTCTCATCCGACTTTCCCTTCCCAATGGGGGATGGTTGATCACATCACACGCAATTTCTGGTTAGCTTCTTAGCATATCTTCCTTTGTGGTTGAGCTGTCGCACTACATGTGTCAAGGCTAAACGTTAGCAATTGGGTAAAATCAGATCCTATCATTTTAAACTTCAACAGAGTCCTGGCCTCCAGCCATACGAAGCTAAGCTAAGAACAAGGAGCTGTTTTTTCTAGTCTAATTTGCAACTATCTTTACAATGGAATTTAGTTTAAAACTAAGAAATGGTACATTTTCTAAGGGAAAACTGTTAATTTTGAATTTGTTGGGGGCGACATCTCATAAACACTCAGACGGGGTAATAAAAGACTTTCAACTGAGTGGTAGAAATAAGAAACAGCTGGAAGAGCATCTTGAAACTTTTTAGGCTAATCAGCAACAGGTCAATAAGATGAGTGAGGATAAAAGGAGCATCTTAGAGAAGCTGATTCCCTCAGAAGATAGGCAGAGGTATTGACTGTTCATGACCTTTCCATAAAATCCATTCCAAACAATTTGAACTATTCCTTTAATGGTGATCATTATATGTTTAAACAAGAGGATTTGGGTGATGTAAAATATCTAGGGCCAAATCTTTATTTCATGGCTTGCTTTTGCACAGCATCACGTTGTAAATTTTACTTTAAGTTAATAATTAACCTTATAATGTTGAAGATAAGGCAAATAAATGCAATGAGAGTTTTATTTTTCTCTGCCATATTTCTTTTTTGGAGTTATTTAAATTTCCGAATGTACTTTGCTGTTTTTAAAAACCAAAAGCCAAAACAAGTTTTATCATTTTTTTGATGTATGTGGCACTGATGGTACATGACAAGCACAGTGAATTTATGTCTTGTCATGTCTTTCTTACTACTGAATTTATAAAAATCTATACCCAGTGATAATTACAGTTCCTTATTTGTGCAAAACGTAGTTACTGCAGACGGTTCTTCAGCCATCTTGTGTGTCTTCAGCCCACTCTGACAACAGCTGTTCTTCACCGCAGGATGACAGCCCACTCTCATAAGTATTCACATGTTGTGCACGTTGTATTGTGCATGCACGCCATATCTTTCATTAAGCCAAGGGAAAACTTGCTTCCATCCCCATTAAATATTGATGCTCTGAGTGGAACAAAATAAGTGAATAAGTCATGAAACACTGACAAGCCAACACTAAAAGAAACACAAACCATGTGGACATTTGCTATATGTGATGTGTGAATGTTGCCGCGGAGGGTGAGAGTGTAAAGGACAAAAAAGACCATAAAGGGAAATTATGGATTATAAATAACATTTGTTGAGATCTAAATTAAAAAATATATCTGTATTTCCATGCTTTGGCTAATGTTATGTTTTTGTGGTTTAGTTCTGGACAAATAATCAGTGTTGGAACTCTGTTCTTTGAGATCTAAATGACGGTAATTAAAAGCTAGAGATTGCTTTTAACAGCTGTAGAGCTGTTTGTGTTTTAGAGGGTCTCATCAAGTCTTTGGGTCAATGAGTTAATCCCAAAAACACGTCCTGCCAGAATGTCACTATTTATCTGGGTGGGTTAAGCTCAGCATGGCTAACTCTCATGCTGACTCCCCTCTGCTGTGGAAGAGAGACCTGACTGGAAAACTCGTATATTATTATCGCCTCAGTCTGATCTGATCCACCATTTCTCCTTGCCTTCTAATTTCTGTCAATCAGACGTTTTTATTGTCAAAAATGCCAATAAGGTCTACATTTGCAAGTACTTTGCAAGTCTGTTTTATTTTCATTTTTTGCGTAATTTAGGAAACTATTCCAACAACTATTCTGATGTTAAGACCATCCTCACATACCAATATGTGATATGAGCACTGAAGCTATTCAAGCTTTCGTTGTCTAGGATAATAATACACTCTGCCATGATGTTTTGGCTACTTCAGAATTGCCCTCCACAATTTCCAATTTCACCATTTTTCAGCTTTCTTTGWCAAACAAAAGAGAACCAAGCTAAAAAACCTTTTTGGTGTTCATTCAAAGTCTGAATGCGCCTACAGAACAACCTCCTCTACCTCCTAAAGCACTGCCTTTTTTTTGCTATTACTTTAGAAAAAGAATTCAAGGGTAGCACAGGGGCTGAACGTGGCCATTTATACAAAGACGTCACACACACACACACACACACACACACACACACACACACACAAAATGGTAAGAGAAGCCATTTTGGTGCTGTCAAAGGGTTTTGTGGCTGTAAAAGGCTGGGATGATGTGTTCTGACACTTAGGGTCTTGTTTGGTGCTTTTAACAGCTCTGCATGGCCACTCTGAGCATCATGCTGCCGAGCAAGACAAAAACATACCTGTCACTTGCAAACACTTAAAGACATTCCTGCATGCCAGAGCTTTTGGGGTGACTTTGTGACATTTTTKTTCTGCACGTTTATTTTTTTATTTTTTTTATAGCTGAACACTGAAGCTCATTGGAGTTTTGTTATAAAATAGTGTTCTTAAACCACACATTCACATTTTGGAATTTTAATAAATATTTTATTTCACTTCCTTGTCTTTGTATGTCAGTACACGTCTGGCATGACTCATTGCTTAGTTTCCAATAATTATTGCGTTCATTTCCCTCTTTTTCTAATGAAGTGTCCTATATTGGAATCTGCTGCCCTACAGGAAGGTCACAGTTTGTAAAACAAACATGTCAGGGGACAAAAGAGAGGCAATCCTCCATTATGCCCCCACGATTTCCTTCCCTCTTGCTTTCTCTCCCCCTCATCCTTCTCTACCTTTATTTGCTGCCCTATTAACAACTGTTACTGCAGCTTTAATTACACCCCTGTGATCTCCAAGAGTGGCGAGCACGTGTCATCTCCTTCCCAGGGGAGCCTGGGTAATTACCAGCATCCATCGAAGAGCCACTGCTCCTGTTCCTCAGTCGCTGTGGTGATAACCAGACTGCCTCTTCAAACATCTGTTCCTTGGGTGAGAAATCCAAGGGRCTTAAGGCTGTCACACCATGGCTTCCTGTGTCAGGCATGACCTCTGACCCTAACCATGGATCCACAAGGCTAAATTGTTTAGTCTTTTGGACCGAGAGAGATCTACTGAAACCTCAACAAAATGAAAAGTACTGAATGTTTTTGAAATACTCATTCTGTACAAACTAATTTAGAACATTGCACTGGACAAATCATTGCTTAATTTTTGGTCTATACTGGGACATGTGAAGAAGACTTAAAACAATTCTATGCTAACAGTTTCAGCATGCAATTTTAAAAGTAAATCCTGGAATCTTGCTTGAATACTGCAAAGACGTCTGGTGCATCTGGTGATATTCTGTTTCTTATTCTAGAGTCAAGATTTCAGGTTTTGTAAGAAAAAAATGCACGTTTTGTGAAAATTTAAAGACACGTCACAGACTGATTGCACAAATTGGCTAAATCAGAACTGAATCAAGTCAAAGCAAGAAGGTGTTCAGCATTTGGGGTATGACTTGTTTTACTTGTCATATCTGTGAGGTAAAATATTGATTCTTTTTGTCTGATTTCAGGTATAGATTGGACTGAACAACAAAGTTTGTGTACAAAAAAGAGCTTACTGTTTATTAAAGATTACAAAGTCTTGAACTCCAGTAAAAGAAAAAAAATCATATTCAAATTAAAAAAAGAAATTGC
>NW_013952463.1:252801-262552 GCF_001266775.1 Austrofundulus limnaeus
GCTCAGATTTGTGAACCAAGTATGTTAGCATTAAACTAGACTTTGAAAAAAGATAAAGCTGTAAATTTATTAATCTAGAAGTTTTGCTAAAGCATTTGGCTAGCTGTCTTTATCAGTCTGTTTTATTACAGTATTTACTCTTACTTAATTCTTTTGGTTTCTTTTGTGTTTAGCAGCTATTTCACTTTAAACGTCTTCTTCAAGATTCTACGCTTGTCCGAATCCGCCATGTTTGCCTAAAGTAGGTCGATCACAACTCAAGCTTCCAGGCGGTTTATGGAGGAGTCAACTGAGAACTTCATTGTCATGGAATGTGGACCCACATTTCAAAATTACAAGTGTTGGACAATGAAACTCAAACACCTGTCATTTTAGTGTGGGAGGTTTCATGGCCAAATTGGACCAGCCTGGTGGCCAATCTTCATTAATTGCACATTGCACCAGTAAGAACACAGTGTGTAGGTTCAATTAGCAGAGTAAGAGCACAGTTTTGATCAAAATATTGCAATGAACAATATTATGGGTGACATACCAGAGTTCAAAAGAGGACAAATTGTTGGTGCACGTCTTGCTGGAGCATCTGTGACCAAGACATAAAGTCCTTGTGATGTATCAAGAGCCACAGTATCCAGGGTAATGTCAGCATACCACCAAGAAGGATGAACCACATCCAACAGGATTAACTGTGGACGCAAGGGGAAGCTGTCTGAAAGGGATGTTATGGTCTAAAACCAGGTGTTTCAGTTTCCTTGTCTAACCCCTGTAGACGCCAATATATCTGAAAAAATAATAGAGTAAACTCTTTCAAATGGCACCATTTGATTTAGTTCAGGATAACCTTCAATGTGTAAAAAAAAGTGCCGCTTGTTTGATTTTAAACAATTCTTTTATTATTCAAAACTGTAAACCACATTTTACATGAGTTTTTATAGTTTTCTTTTTTATTATTAATATTCTAAAACAGATTTTTTTTTGTCAAGCCTCCCTTCTGAAAACTCCTTTTTAGTCTCAAAAGTACAACATATTATATAATACGAATATTTTAGTTTGAAAGAATTTGGACCATCAAAGACACTCAATGAAAAACACTTTTATAAAGATGTCGTTTTGATGGCTCATCTTCCTTTGTAGCTATTAATTGCCTAGTTTCAGCCTCATGCAAAGTGGATCATCCTGTCTGTAAGTGAAATCTTTGTTCAGTTTTGCCATAAACTGCACTGGAGTTTTATAGATCAGTAAACTTTGTTCAGATCCTTACACATCTCTTCAAAACTCATCCTCTCGTCAGCTTTGCAGTTCTTTCCCAAGTTTTCCTGGGAAAAGAAAAGGCCTCTGGCTTGTAGAGCAGGAGTCAGAGTTAAGGAGCAATCAGAAAAGAAATCCTCAGAGACTTTAAAAAGCCATTTCCTCTACTTCCACTGATTGAGATCCAGCAAAAGGTTTCGCTCCTCTCAAACTTTTTTTTTTCCTTTCCCTTCATGAGAGCACTCAGATGTCTCTGGACACATTTATGCACATAAAAAGCAAATAAAATAAAATAAAATAAAATAAATAAAAAATACGGTTGCGTTAGATGACGGGATAGGTACCTACTCTAAATGATGATATGTTGCATATTTACAGCAGATGAGGTGGCAAAATATAAAGAAGCGTGGAGGCTTAAATAATAAAAAGCTTTCTGATCAAAGGGACTGGGAAAGTGATATATTTAAGCAGGTCAGACTTTTAAAAAGCTGTTTTATTTATGYGCTTTTTAAAAGAAAGTCATAGTCAATATTTGGCAGCTGTGACATTAACGAGCTGCGTATTATAAGGGAGGGGGATTCATAAATATGCATAAAGATATTAGTCAGGAGTTAACAGTAAGCACCTGTCTACTTAAGCCTGACAGGAGCCGTGTGAGTGACTTTACAGAGACCCCCTCTCCCCTCCTCATGAAGCCACATGTGTCCCTCTTTACTTAACGTCGCCTCTCCCTGCCTGTGACAGCGCTGCAGAAAACCCACACTCTGAAAAAAAATAATAAAAACTGTTTTTGGAGATGTCAACCAGAGGAGGTAAAAGCACAAGGTTAGAGGTACTTGTTCTCTCACTGGCTGGCACACACACCAGCCTCCCTGCCAGWTTTTCTTTTGCTCACTGCGACTATTGGCTTTAGACGTTGTGAAATTCATAATTTGCTTTCATACTTTTCCCAATGCAAGATGTCAAGTCGGCTTCTAAATCCGAACTGTCGAAAGCCAAATGCATTTTATTTCTCGCTCTGGCAGGCTGAAGTAAGACGCTGTCAGGGTTATTCATTTGGGCACTGCAGTTATCATGAGCTTAATTACATCAAACGTTTTCTAAAAGAGGGTTTTTCATCATTTTTTGTTCCCTGTGTTTATTGTAAATACCACTTCTAATTATCGTAAGGTTTCTACAGTTTCAGTTGAAACCWTTGGGAAACAAATACATTTTTCGCSTCTGTCAGAAAAATATTTCATGAACCATTACACATATTTCAGCAAAACTTTTTAGAAAGTGATGTACATATACGAAGTGCATGTTGGAGTCAGTCCATTCAAGATGGCCTTTACAGCTAATATATTTTAATTCATACAAAATCACTTTAACTCTGTCAATTATACAGTGGTAGTAGCTGATAATGTTATTTTCAGTGTTAGTTTTACTAATATTGGTACCTCATAATGTTATAGTTAAGGTTTAGGTTTTGACTAAACAACTAGGATTCAATTGAAGAATATATTCGCACTGATTTTTAAATGCACTACACATTTACATGCCTTTTTTATTGAGATATCTAGATTAATAATTACATATAAAGAATTGTGAGTAATCTGTGATTAATACTCAGATCTGAGTGACCCGTGACTTGGGTCATATTAGGGGCTGATTAGTTAAAACACACCTGACACTAAACAACAAACACAAACCTCTTTTCATTAGATTGCAGGACCGAGCTACAAGACAAGGAGGGCTCTTTTTATCGGGTGTGACGTTTTTACCCCAAGGAGAGTGGTTTGGTCGGGAAGAAATCGTATAAAACTGTTGCTATGTTTTGTTTCCGGTACCAAAATGACCATGACTGAATGAAAGTCTGTTTTTGGATCAGCTGAATGTTGTCCATGACTTTATAATCTGCAATTAAATGTTCAAGTCTAAAATCTGAATTTGTCTCTTGTGCGTACTTGTTTTATTACACTATCATTATTAAATATAAAATGATTTTAGTCTAAAGCTGTAGCATTAATGATGTTGAACAGTATGCATTCCTTCAAAGATTGTTGAGTCTTAATTTTCTATTTTTAATTATTTGATAGATGCATATTGCACCACAGCAGAACATATGGTCATTTCCGTCAACTCAGCTTTATCAAGTTTTGCCTAAATAAGTCATATACTTACTTAACATAATATAGCTTATGATCCTCTTTCCACTGATACCATTAATTGTAAGAAGCAAAATTAAGCAAAAACTAATTAGCTGAGTGGTCAGCTCAGTTGTTCTCTCTCATTTTTCAAAGTCACACCAGTGTGGCTGCAATTTGTTGACAGGAGGTGGTGAAAGAGAAACACAAGTAGGGGAAGGCGAAGGCCATCTGGGATGACTCGACATCTATGTCAGCGTCTGCCGAATGTACCGCATGCGTCTGGAACTGTCACACTCTGCGGGCTGCCCGGCTCAGACAGATGCAGGACAAAAGGTGCTGCTGTTTACTACCACATCCCCTGCCCTCCCTGCATCCAGCCAGCCTCTGTTTGCCTCAGCAGGAGACGGACCCCCCTCCTGCGCCAGTCAGGCAGGTGATGCGTGATCTGATCTGAATGTGATGGCAGAGAGAAGGAAGTGTGAGTGGGTTTTATAGAGAGTGAAGGTGGCGATGGGTCAGAACCCAACAAGCTGTGCTGAGAGACTGAGTCTTTTCCTTTTTTTCCTCCTCAGGACACCAGGTGGTGTGTTGCCTGGCTCCACCTGCTCACCCAAAATGCCACTCTGACTCCCCTCGACTAGAACACAGTGCCATGCAGATTGCTTACAGAGGCTGGCACTGAGGCAGACGTGTGGGGGGACAACAAGGTTGATAAACATGCATTTTAACCACCACCTGACCTTTTTACCGTTGACTTTCACCGTGCCCTCAAAATAACTTTGAATACTTTTTAAATCCAGCATAAGACACAAAACAAGCGATTGTAAAATACATTTTTTCTTCCAACAGTTTTCCCTCATGTGGTTTATTGAAACATCGTTTCTCAGACTTTGTAACGTTGTTTCACACTTTTTCTTTCCTTCCACTCACGGATCCGCTTTTATTTGTTCTTTCCTGGGGTTTTTTGCTCTTTAAAACCAAAAGGTTTGGGCATTTCTGCACCACATGGGATGTCTTAGAGCCAACCTTCTAATACTTCTGGCTAACCTTCATGTTTGATCAATAATCCTCCATAGAGGCTCCTTTTTTTTGAAGTTTGTTTGTTTCTGTTCTCGTACTTATACTTACATCATCGCTAAGATGATGAAACTGATYAAACTTAATGCTTTTAACTTTAATATGAAAAACAATTTAGCAAAGGAACCAGAAACAAACTCCAAAATTGTATTTATTGTCACAATCTACCAACAAGTATAGTCACAGAAATTGTTTTATCTCATGAAATCATGAAACATCTCTGTTTTCCAATTAACGTTATATTAAGACTTTGAGACCAGGCTATTAGCTATTTTTATATATTTTTTACTGGTAAATGCATGCAAAGCAATGTGCTCTAGTAACACTGTTGTTTGTTGATGTTTTGAGACTGTTGCWCTAGTGTAGTCTGCAGATATTATTTAGAAGCGTCTTTAAAAAACATAAAAAAGTTCAGTGTTTTCAGTTTAAAATGAAGAAACAACTTGTTGCTGCCACTTTCTTGACACTGACTTTGATTACATTTTTGTTAATGCTCCTTTTTACCAAGGAGCACAAAGATTCACAAATAAATCCCTTTGTTCTCTTAGGCCATCAAATACAGTGTGCAGACTTTTGCATTGGCAGAACTTCATTTACAGATCTAACCTTGACTTTCTGCTAACAAAATTTAATCTTTTCTATGTCACAGAAAAAAAAAGGAAATCACACCCTGAGCTGACATCGCTACATTAATTTCACAGTTTCCTTATTACATAGTAAAATAGCATTTTCCTGTTCTTTCCCTTTATATTTAAAGAAGCTACTAAAGAGCTTAAAATTGTCCAGTTTATAGGATTTTAAAGTTATTTTAAAGGCGACGACAAAAAAAAGCATAATTGGAAAGTTGTTCCTGTTCGAAGCACTTTTSCTCTGTATTTTTGAATGCTTTTCTTTTACACTCTTTTAAAATTTSTATGCATTTTTGAACTGTTGCATTTATTTCATTGTTGAGAATGATTCATTGAATTTCAATAAATAAAAGGTGAAACTTAAAAAGAAAAAAAATMGTGAGCGGGATCTTCCCTAAAAGCCAGACATTTGATACCAAAAAAAACAAAAAAAAAAACAACAACAACTTTGTGCCTGGAAGATGGATGAACCCTGTCTGTTCTGACAGAGGTCAATGATTTCCCTTCCCATGTCTGCTGAGAAGTAAACACCAGGACACAGGCAGCTATTTCAGCTCAGTGTCTGGACCCAAGACTTCTGCTGTGAAGCTCAAGATCCCTATCTGAGTGAAAAGAAACGAGCGCCTGCCCTCCTCTCTCCCCTCCTCCTTGTCCCACCCTGCGCTGCCCTGTCCGCTGTCCCATTACTTTCATTATGCACCCCCCACCCTCTCTTTTGTTTATGCTTGGGCGCAACTGTGGCTGCTCTTGATGGTTTGAGGTCAGGCGTGACTGGCCACGGGTTACTCTAAATAAATACACACGGACTAGCCAGGAAGGAGTTGGCAGGCTCCGCTTGCTGCCGAATCACCCTTGATTAATCAGCTGGTAGATTCAGGGTGACTTTTGTGYACACTCTCCCCCACTCGCCAATGCCACTCGTCTCCCCCACCCYGAAGTCTGGGGCAATCTGGGCAGCCGAAGCAGACGGAGCACCGCTGCATGGTCTCGCTCTTTACTGAAATGCATGCACAGATGCACAACACAGTCCAGTAAGTCTGACCAGCTACTTCAGCTGTTTCGCAAAGTGACAYGAAGTTTTATTTTCACGACCGCAACACGGCCTACTGTCGCACATCATAGACTCAGCTTCAGTGAGCACAAACTGTGCAATCGTCGTCATCATTAGGAATATCGTTACTAAATGTGAAAAGTGACAGTTCAATGGAATTCAGATGTGTTTTCCAGTGAAACTGAATTAAATATGAATAATGATGAGTTGGATGATGGAAGAAACAGTAAGGCAGCGAGCCAGTTTTAKTTAAAACGTCGGTATGAACAAAAGGCAGCAGGCTATGAGCCGGGAAGCATCRGGTTCCTGTCCAACTTTCTCCTTCCCACCTTTCACCTCTCTGTCTTTTTACCTCATCAAACTCACCACACTAACCGGATCAACGTCCCCCCTAACCCTTACCTTGGCTGCCATCATTAGGGGTGGTTCTGCTCTCTCACCTGTCAGATCCAGTCCACCACGGATCAGTAAAGCCTCGGCCCAACTGCCCAGACCCCTGTCACTAACGTTGACCCTCTCCCCTCGCCTTGGCTCCACGGCTTTGCCCCTCACCTCCAACCTCCACGTCGCACCCACCCACCACCCAACACACCTGCCTTGCTTTTCAGGCTCCTGCAGCTGATGTCCCAGCATCCGGCCCTCTTCCCTCCCCACACTCCTGCCACGGTTCAAGTTCTCGGCTCCAACTCCAGACCTAGCCCCTGGCCTTAGTCCGCCCCCCGGCTCCGGCGCCTCTGTTGCCCCTAGCATGGATCGACCTATCCTCAGGCAAGGTGTGGCCCCGTGTGGCCAGCCTGTCCAGAACAGAGGTTATCAGCTCTGATCCCTGCAATAGACTTCTAGCTGAACCTGCTACCCTGAGGGGATGAAAGAATGAGAAGAAAAAAAAACAGAGAAACGAGAGACGATTGAGCAAAAGAAGGAGGTGATGAGTGAGGGGAGGAGGAAAGTAAGAAACAGAGAGGATAGAGGAGGCAGAAAGGGAGACGAAGTTTTGCCTGAAGGCAGGGATGAGGCAATGAGTGCTCCTCAAAATCTAGCAGGCAGTTGGAGACCACCACAGGCACTTCTACAGAGGGAGAACATGGGGGCTTTCAGGTGTGTGCCAAACACTCTGTTCTCTCTGTTTTCTGGTTTCTCTCATGGCTTAACCAAGCTACAAAAGATACTTCATGAAAATTCATATCAGACAAATGAATCTTGTTTGTGAGTCTTTTTTAAGAAGTTTTTTTCCTCTTGTTTTCAATTTTGTCTGTTTTTATTGAGCAATAATGTCTGTGTGTGCACGTGTGTCTGTGTATAAGTGCACGGGTCCGTCTGTTACCACAACATCTCATGAACCACTGGACAAATTTTATAGAAACTTCATGAAAGTAATCCCTGGATGTTCTTCTACAACTGATTAGATATTGGAGGYAGCCTAATACAAAATTGCTGCCACAGCCAACAAATCGTACGTAACACAAAAATACCCATAACTCAGACAACTTTACTGAGATCCACTTAACATTTGGTGTGCTGCTAGTTCTGACTAATCCCCAAAACATATTCTAAGCAGTAACAAATTACACATATTATTTTGTGTAAAAGTTTGCAATTAGATCTATTAACTTCACTGCACCTCTCTGTTAGCAAAATATCTGATTAGCAAGACAAATTTTAATGAAAAATTCAGGACAYAAATACTGGATGTATTTTCATAATTGATTAATTTTAGGAGGTAGTCCTACTAAAGATGGATGCCAAACGCTGATCAACATTAGCCAACAGAAAATAACTRATAGCTAAATAAATTGTACAGAGAGGAAGCTAAAAGGTGATTTAGTAGTAGCTGAAAGTTATCAAAATCACATACTGTGAGCATGACAGCTTGCAATACTTTGCATGTGATTACAAATAAAAGTTATAGAGATGGACACAAACAGCTGACTGTCATTTTTCAACATAACATGATCTAAAACTCTGGTGTTAAAGGCAACATGCATTTTTTCAAAGAATGCTAGAGCTTTAAATATTTATGTTTTTGTCTTTGCTGAATCTTGTTGACTTTATGTTCATCCCCATCAAATTTGTTTATTCAGTCCCTGTAAATAAATTGAAATAGATCTGATTRTGTGTGGCAGCAGCTTTCCCAGTCAAACAGATTTCCTATCTGTTGCTGGACATTAAGTCCAAAACCAAACCATATGCCACCAATTGGCACAAATTACCCTAGATCCAGATTATCAGTTGTAAAAAAAAAAAAGGGGGGGAAAGAAAGAAACCTGTCCGAGTTTGAAGCATCATTAATCCCACAGCCGTTTTGTTTTGCAGTAAGCTTGCCAACCACTTATCGAGGGTTGGTTTGTTATCGTGGTCGCAGACTTTGTAATTAGGCCTCAAAAATCACACTTCCAGAAGCAGAATGCGCCTGGGGCCTGCGCCAAGAGGCTCTAATGTGGGGCGCCATGGGCCGCTTGCCTGCAGACACAGAGGGCTGGCAGATGGAGGTTTCCATTAAACATGGACAATCAAAGAACACAATCACTGGGCAATATGTTGAGAGAGAGAGAGAGGAAAAAGATGTACCGGCTTACACTAAAATTAGTGTCATTAAAGGAATTTGGGGGATTTTCTGACGATAGTGGTTGGGATACACGTGAATTTGATTGCTTAAAAATCAATCATGAGCAATATTCTTTAGAATATATTCTGATTGTAGTAATTATATGGGATATCCTGTGAGCAAATATGGAGCTTTACAGACAAAGACAGGATTATCCTCAGGAATACAGGAAAAGTTGACAGAAAGTACCACTTTGTTGCAATGGAAGTAAAAGGGCAAAAATGTAGCAATGGTTAAACTGATTTAACATTTATTCTATATCGCTTCTCTATTTGTCTTTTCTCTTTGTATCATTTTCACCTCCATCTCACCCCCTTTACGCAGCCTCATTTCCTCTCTCCGTGTTTCAGGACTTCAGGTTCCCGGAGTCTTGGAACATGAGTCGTATACAAGTGTTTCCTGCTTCACTTCCTGAGTGGAAAAACATGCGAAGACGCTGGTGGAAGCGGTGGTGTGGTGGCGCTCTCTCTGCCAACGAAGCTCCAACCATCACGCCATATATCACATTCATTTATTGTATCTGCTTATACCAGTGGCAGGTACACAACAGCGAACAAACAAATGAGACACGTCTGTCTCCGCACAGGACTAAAGACCAGGACGGGATGGAATGAGGCCAACTGTTAAGTGAGTGAACCTGACTTTGTGCATACAACAGAGTCCTCTGCTGGATCCCGCCATCAGCACTTTCAAATCACACTTACAGTTTCAAATAATCCTTTTCATAATACATCTGTCTTGCTCGTCTATTTCCTTGCCCTCAAACCAGGGATAAGCAACTGCTGGTCTCCCATTTTTTAAAATTTCTTTGGGTGGGGGGACAAAAGCCTACAGCGACTACTGGCCACTTCTGGCGACTTTTGGCCAGAACCACAACCATGCAGGAAACTGCACTCAAGACATCTTATGTGGCTGCATTGCTAAAGAAAGTGTTTATTTTTTGTTTGCTTCAAACGTTTTTCCGTTCATATTTATTAAACAAGAGTACAACTGTTACACATGTATTTGAGCATGA
>NW_013952463.1:262747-271103 GCF_001266775.1 Austrofundulus limnaeus
TATATACATATATTACAGTCTTATTACATTTGGGTATGCGGGCGGTGCTATGTGGCCCTCTGGTAGTGTCAACAAAGTATTGTGGCCCCTTCAATCAATTAAGTTGCCCATCCCTGCTCCAAACCATGGTTCTTTCAGGGAAGTTTCATTATAAAGAATAGCTGGCAGGCCCTTTGTAACAGGGACCAGTGTTGGTTTGTTTCAACTCAGATGAAGTCCAGAAACTGCCTAAACACACAATATGCAGTTGCAGACCTCTCACTGAGGTCAGATGACAGCACGTCTGGTTTGGCAGCCGTGCCTTTCATGTCAGCAACAACAAGCCAGCTGGTATTGAGGATTTTTTTTTTTCCTTTGTGGTTGGGATGGTTTCCTTCCCAGATCTAAAACAAATCAAAGTTTCACAGAAATCCCTGACTTTCATTGTGTTTTGGTGTTGTATTGTAACTGTTGCAGAGTGCTCTTGTTTCCTGATCTCGGTCGCTTAATGCTACCCTAAAGGTATGACACATTAAATAAATATGCTCTTTTTTTCTTATAAATAAAGCTGCAAGTTTTGTGTTTCACTTGTTTAGATCCCGAACCATGGTGACAGTCAGTTGTGGGAAAACAGCACAGAACAGAAAGGCCTCTCACAATTAAATATCCTGTCTTAAAGTGTTTTCAGGGAGTTTGTGTAAACAGTCAGTGCAGCAGTAAAATGGTTTCCTCTCACTCCAGCGCAGTGCTATTCTGATGAACATTAAGAGGAACCACAGCATTCCCACAAGAAGTTACTGGGTTTTTTTTTGTTTTGTTTTTTTAGTGCTTTCCGTGCTACATTAAAAAAAAGATATCCCTGTGCCTTAAAATAGATTTGATATTTTCTGAAGTGGACAGCAATATCATCTTTACCTGTAATTATTGCTGAAAACACATCTTTGTGGCTTCCTTTTAATTTTGTGAGAGATGAGGGAATTTATGACTAATCTATGGAAGTGCACCTTATTATTGCAGTAACTCATCGAAGAACCACATCGCACATTTATAACAGGATTTAATCATTTCGTTTAATCAAATTAAAGTGAATTGACATCATTTTCCCCCTCTTTTTTCATAGGAGCTGATTAGTTATGAGTCATGCTAGATCTTCTCAGTCTTAAACACATACTGCATACAGTATTACAGAGTTAATGGGACAGATAATTGATAGTGAACCATAGGAGGTTAATAATAGATGCTTAATTGACTCCTATCAATTTGTTACACTGAACATCACTGTCTAAAGACCTTATTCATATTCCAAGCAATGACTACATTTCTTTTTTTATGATCAGCACATTTGGGATTCACAAAGACGGTGCAGTCTTACATTAAAATAAGGCAAAGTCATTAAGGACATGATTATCATATGCTACAGTATAGTTAATCTCGATATTRACATGATAGTACAATCTGACAAGAGATTCAAAGTTAAAATAAATGTATTTTTTATGATTTWGTGTAATGATTTTGTTGAATGTGTAAGCAAATATGTAGTCTATACAAAGTTTTAAACTATTTGTTATGTTTCGTAATTATGGCGTTACCATTTTGGTTTAATCTTTAAAATAACCACTTGTGCACTCTCAAATAATATTGCAAGATCTTGTGAGATCTGGTAGAACTCAGAGTAGGTGTGAATGTCTCTAAGCTATTATCATATCAAATTTCATCTCAGTATCTATAAAACTGAGCTTTAGTCATTTTGTTTTTGCTAAGGCAGAGCTTCCCAAAGTTAGAGTTGGGACCACTGTGTTGTCCTGAAACATCAAGGTGGGCTCTTGTAATTTTTTTTTTAGAATTAATTACATTTAAAATTTATTTTTTTTACCTAGTTGTTACTAAAGTGTGAGGTTAATGTACTTAAAAATGGATGAAAGTAGTATAATGAATATTGTTATTACGCCATTGTTTATTTGACCTGATACCAATGTTTATAATGGAGGTACCGATCTGCTGTTATTTTGTGGGTCAAAYGCTGAAAGCTTGGGAACCACTGTGCTAAGGTCAATACGCTGCGGCAGCCATCTTCATTCAGKTTAGTTGGTATGGTGAATGGCCTGAACTTACATGGCACCTGTAGCGAGTTGTTAGGGAAAAAACAGAAAGGGTGATAACTGTTTCTKATCTGCRTTGCACTTTTTAACTTGTTGGGGCACCAGGTCAAGTTACTGACCAATTATTGATTCACCTTTTTTTAATCAGACTCATTTTAATCGAAGTGTGACTTCATAAGATGTGCAGGGAATTCTTATCTCAGGACAAAAATACTCAATATGAGGAACCAGCTTTGTCTTTTATGGTAATTCATTACAAAAATATAGCAAGAAAGAATCAGTTTCATTAAATCATGAATAAAAAAACAGTAAAAATAACAACATGAAAGACAAGCAATAAGGTTTCTAAATCAGTTAAGGGTGAAAATTACTTGGTGTTAAGGTCTAAGTTAAGATAAGGTCTGATGTTTAAACCTTTATAGAATGGGAATATTTTTCCTATTGGAAATATTTCTTCTTTTAATTAATTGACAAGAGACCCAGGTTTAAAACCTATAAGTTTCTGTCAGTTCGGAGAGAAGATGTTAAAGGGGAAATATCATGTAAAATCAACTTTTTTGAGTTTTATATCAATCTATAATGTTATCCTCTCATTAAAAACATGCCCAGAGTCTTGTTTTGACTCTTTCATGCATGTTTGAGGGATTCCTGTCGTGTCCTGAGGCAGCCAGGCAGGGGAGGAAAAACGACTGGTTGGGGCTAGAACCTCCTTATGGGTTGTGTCTCCGAACCGAGCTTCATCAACAAACACAGAGCCCCCCCACCCCGCCCCGTGACTTCTTCAGGCTATCGGCAGAAAAAAACTACCAAACACCTGGTGAAAACCATGTCTGCAGAGCTCCCAATACCACTTCTCAGTGMAGCCAAGKAAACTACATCGAGCTTCCGCRCTTCCCCCCGCCCGCGWCTCCTGCAGGYKGCAGGAACAAAGGTAACGATGAACACCGTGAAACCGTGTCTACTGACAGCTTCTCATTTCTGTTCTTTTTGGATTAAACACCATTGGCATGTGCCCAGGTAAGCTGAAAAACAACTCATGTTGTTTTGTTCACATTGTTGTTTGGTCTATGTGTTAAGATTTGTAACTTATTGGGATCAGTCTGTGTRTATGTGTGTGGATGATCTTACCAGCTGAAATGTTTCTGTAATCGCTCCGGTTCTTCAGAAAACGTACTTTCCAATCCAACAGTAAGGTTCAAATGTATCCAGAGATGCAATATTGCAAAACTGATCTTGTATAATGTTGCTGCTTTTTAAATTATCATTACAACAAAGCATGCTACTATGCTCCAGCTTGTAAACAAGAGAGAAACGGCTATAATGATGTGCTGAAATGGGCGTGACGGGATCAGAAGGCGATWCCYAAAGAGACAGAGACCMATTTCAAGGTGTTTAAAAAYGGAAATGRATGAGATGTCAAGTGTATTTTTGATTTAAACATAAAAACAGCATTTTAATAACAACTAAGTGACATAGTTACTTTATTATGGTATAGAATTTCAATGCGTGCCTGAGAAACACATAATATTGCCCCTATAAAATTTTGGTCAAATTAAATATCAGTATTTTTTAATCTTTGAGAAGGATAATATCAAAGTTGCCTTGGCTGTTTAACCAGGACTGTTATGCGAACACTTCATGTGTAATGCCTTAAATTACAATATGTCAGCTCACCAAAGTTGGAGACATCCAGCTGTCTCATTGACTCTGCAGTCCAGCTCAATTCAGATCTGCCCTATAGGCCYATAGGTCATTAYGGAGAGGTTTGTACAGACTCCCTGGAATGGCTTGGCTTTCCGTCACAACAGCCTTATCAGACCCAGCCAGGTTGGCAAAACTTCTCTTTTGCAGTAATTAAAAATTACATTTTCCCCAGATGGTTGCTCGTCCATCTCAGGTCTCGAAGCTTCCAGCTTCATCCCAAAATCCAACTCAAACTGGCTTCTTCCAGTTTTCACTCAGCGTTCACATAACAAAAGTTCAGAAATCATTTTTGCAATACCTTTAAAAAAATCATGTCACAAAAATGTTAACATTATGTTCTTTTTTTTAATAATGAATCACAAAAGATTAAAACAGCATTATCTGCAGACAAGGACAGATGATTAAAAACTAAGATAGAATTTGTCTCTGATAAAGCTTTTTCAGAACAAAGTTCAGTTACTTAGGAGACATGACCAGTGGTGGTCAAAGGGGTCAGGTCAGGGGTTACGGTCGTTCATGCTACATGCCTTATCAAGTCCAAGGACTTCAAAGCGCTTTCCACTACAATCAGTTTCCTATTCATAYATTCACATACTGATGGTGGTAAACTAGATTGTAGCCACAGCTGCCACTGGGCAGACTAACAGAAGTGAAGCTGTCATACACCAGGGCCACCAGACCCTCTGACCACCACCAGCAGGCAAGGCGGGAGAAGTGTTTTGCCCAAGTCACAACGGCTTAAACAGACAGAGCAGAAGTTCAAACCGGCAACCCACCGGTTACAGAACAAACTCCTACCTCCTGTCACCACTGTCTCCCCCAACTTAACTTTCATATGTCACAGTGGATTTTGTAAAGCTCCAAATTACAGTAACATGTGCTCTAAACATTTTCTCAATTCCCATTGTATGTTGGTTTTAATGTGCGTGTACAAGAAGTGTTGCACAATAAAGCACAAATTTGTCCATCAGCAACAAGGAAAAGAAAATGTATTTTTTTTTTTTTTTTGTTGGTGCCATTAGACAGAAGACATTAGGTCTCACTCCTATCATGGGTCAGCTACCGTCCCAGAAACCCCCGGGCTTGTCTCAGCCCTCTAGACGAGCTCTTTTGTTTAAACATATCTGTTTCACCTTTTTCCTTCCAAACAGATTGTGAGCAGGCCAGGAGGAAACCCATCCTGTGTGAGTTCCACATCCATTCTTGCAAGTGCAAACAGCTGTAACGTGTTACACACAAACAAAAGCAATATGGAAATGAAGCCTGTTTGATAAATTAACACATCGGCAAACAAACTGGGATTTTTTTTTGCATGTTTGTGCAATTCTCCTCTTCCTTTCTTCCTTCCTCCTGTTACTGATCCATAGAAATTTTATGCACTAAAATGGACTGATAATCTAAATGAATGCAAACAGAGTGCACCGAAACACAGGAATTTGCTGTGCTGCTGTGCGTCTCTCAGAGAGCTTGAACAAACCGGGAGCAGACTGATAGATGAATCTCAGAGGATATGTGGCGGCGTGAAGAAGGGAAGGTGTTGGAAGGTTGAGAGTATTAATCATAGCAATTATTGAAAGTGTTCTTCGGTGACATCATCATGTCGGCCCATATATCAGCCGTGAGCAGCCGTCTTATGACTTAGTGACACAGCCTGAGTGAAGGACGTCGAGCAGTAAAAGTTAGCAGGTTATATGGAGTGAAAAATGGAGCCATCAGGCAGTCATAAGCTGCCAACATTTGTTGTTCCCAAGATATCGTTTCCCAAGATGGCGTTTGTGTTGTTATCGTTAGCATTTTTTTAAACTGCAAAATGCATTTCCTAACTGATTTGCATTTGTTATCACTGTACAGTCATTAGGGGCTGTGGTCAGCTGCTGCAGGCTTGTAATCCTGGGGTTGCAAGTTTGAGCCCAGATTGTGTCAGGAAAGGCACAGGGAAATGTGTGTAGTTTTGTACATTTTAATATTTTCGTGCATACGCACTTTCCAAATTTTGTTCATATGACAACCTTTAGTGTGAAAGCTTTGCACTCTTTCATACATGAGGCTCCTGAACTTCTATACAAGTGTGCAATTGTGAAATTAGAAAGTAATATCTTATAAAATGAAAGAAAGTTTGATGACAGACATTTATATCAGTATTATTCATATTTCTCTATTCCTCAATTATTCATTGTATGATCACATTTAGGACACTACTAAGGACACTACTACTACTACTATTATGTGAACTGAACTATAGTTGAGAACTTTGGCTGAACTGAATGTTTATCTCATTGTTCTACCTGCCTTCCCTCAGTTGTTTGACTGCAGTGAAAGAGTCTCGCTACTTTTTACGTGACACTTATTTACACTATATGCTGCACAGCCCTTTTGTCAGTCTACAAGCTTGCATAGCACTCCTTCCCCCTCTAAATTTAAGATCTTGTAAACACACTCAGCCCCTCTTTGGAAGCTCTCAGGAACATCAGAGGGGTCCCTGGGTTTTTGCGTCTGTTGGCTGCGTCAGCTCCTCCTGGGCAGTYGCCCAATTGGCAGCGAGTCTGCTGCCCTGACCCTGAACCTTGAATTTGAGAGGTTAGCCAAGGGCCAGCATTGAGGCTGAGGGTGGGTGTGGTGGCAGAGGTCAGGCTAGTGGAGACCGCGGGGGGACAGACAGCTATTAAACACAGCAGAGGAAGGCGCATCAGGATGTGTCTTTTATAGCCGGCTGGTACTTGAAGGCATCCAGCGTCACTCCCCGAGATTAGAAGGAGGCGGTCCAGTTACCAGATGAATCTTGTATAGGTGGAAATGATGGGATCAGGGTTTTTACAAGGTCAGCATAAGTTTAGTAAAGGGTCAGAGACTCAGTAATCTCTTCTTTTCAGGTTTAATACTGGAATGTTTACGAGTTAAAAGAAAACTCTAACAATGTCTCTAAAGTTGCTAAGAGCCTGAACGAGACAACGCAATGCAAAAACTTTACGCAAAGTTAACTTCTACCAAAAAACACACATTTCTACAAAGAAACTTTGACTCATTGTATCATTCCCTCTAGATGACCCCATGTCTCCTGCTGACACCTTGAACCCTCTAACCCTTCAACCTTCCAGCCATCCCACCTCGCCTTTAACACTGTTGCTTCCCTTGTTTCATTTTCATTACAACACTCCTGCAGGGACATGATTTTGTTGGCCCATCTGAACTGAGGTGACAGCTCACTAAATCACTAGCTTTTAGTGGTACTGCCCCCCTTTTTTATACACTTTAATCATCAGACTCCGGTAACCAAGAGTATTGGGTCCAGTGTGTAGCTCTCCTCGTAAACGAGAAGGTTCAGACCACTGATGGGCTTCACGTGGCAGAACTGCTGCATGAATTCATCTGCTTCTTGCTGAGAGGGCTGCTGATGGGGGTGGGGTGGGGCTTGGAGAGACGGTGGAGGATGACAATCAATTGCTCTGGAGCAACAGGTCCTAGGCTGTAAACTTGAGGTCATCTCCGATCGAGCTGACAGTTTCTCATTTTGAGATGCTTGTGTTGATGGTGAAAGGGGCCTTGGATTTTGTTTGTTATTTATGGTTAGTCACAGCTTTAGGAATGGTTCAGAATGATCGCCAGCTAGCTTTTACACACAGCTTTTCCCAGTTTTAAAGTGGTTAACCCTTTTGTACATACACTGGCTGTGAAAAAGAAATCAAAAGAAATGGAGTATTTTTTCAAAGGACAGAAGCACTTGATGTCAAACTAATCCTGCATTAGGTAACAAATAAATCCACAATTCCATTACCAACTTTTTTTCTTTTCCTTTCCTTTTCTGTCTCCTCTTTGGTACCTGCTTTGATCAGTCCTTTTTCTCAACATTTATCCTCCTCTGTCATCTTCGCTTCTCCTCTTCTCCTTTTATTTCATCTCCAACTAAACATTAATCCTCATCCCTGAGGAAGCCCACTTCGTAGAGCACTGAGGGTATTTTAGAGCCAGTGTTGACATTGGACAGCTTGTTAGATAAATATCCCCAACTCAAAACCACAAGACAAATGGCAGACCTGAACTTGCTGAGTTTCTGGCAGGGCGTTTGCTGGTGTGGCTTAGCTGTGGCCAGTTTTTCAGTAATGGTGACGTCTTACTCCTGAAATAAATTTGAAAGAAGGAACTACACCAGGGTATGTGGATCAACAAAAAAATAAATAAAGAAAGAAAGAAAGAAAGAAAATGGAGCAGAATGAATGAAAGGACATCTTGTTGAAAAGCAAGTAAGTGCATTTTAAAGAGAACCAGAAAAAAAATAATATAACAAAATTAATAAAAGATGTGGCATTACGCAACTTGGCAATTTTATTCAAATAAAAATAAATTACTACTGACAACAACCATGGTGGCTTTTACAACTGGTGCCTATGACATCGTTTAAAGTTGGGAACACAGCCTTCACAAGCAGAGAGAGAGAGAGCTCCGTGACAGTGACAAGCTATCTACACACACTCTACATGTAACCACATGCATACGCCACACCACACACACACACACACACACACACACACACACACACACACACACACACACACACACACACACACACACACACACAC
>NW_013952463.1:271113-275924 GCF_001266775.1 Austrofundulus limnaeus
CACACACACACACACACACACACACACACACACACACACACACTCTTCAGAGATATGAGGCTCGTTCTGACGACCGCCAAGTTGACTTGGCATTGGTCAAACTGGAGGGATCCAATATAAGCAAAGCAGACCCACGAGAGGGCTGGGGCTTTTTGTGTTTGTGGAGTGTCACACTTCATCACAGGGGAAACCCGTAACAGGCCCGGGAAGATCTTTGAAGCTTTGGGAGGGGTGTGTGGGAATCGCCTCTGTGGCTACCTCTGATGTCAACTTCAATATTCTGATTGCAGGCTATTTCCTGGATTAGGATTGTGTTTGTCGGCTGAAAGGGAAACTGTCCGGGGATTGTATATCAGAGAGCAGACGAGCTAATTACAGAAGCCCACCAGACAATTTGCAGATTATAAACTATTTCACCAACATTTGCTGTTGTAATGTGTTTCTCTGTGTTTTCCACTCACATAAATGTGAGGCCAGAAAGTTTGCTTTGATGCATTTGTTACGTTATTTTTTCTGACTTACTGAAGATTTGATGTAATATGTTAGGACTTGTAGACAGTCAGACATGTGTTTTAAGTATATATTTAATAATGAACTTGGATGAAACAACAAGAAAACTATATGACTAAGGATTTAAGTTTTTAAAGCCTTATACTTTCGCACGGCGAAAGTAGTGTGTGCAGTTTGTTTTGGCTGCTTGATAATTAATAAAACGGTGGTACACTTTAATACACCACATCCTTTTGGCTGGAAATGTAAAAGCCTCAACCATAAAAACCATGATGTGATTTTAAGATGCTAAAAGCAGGGCAAGAAGATTTGAAATCAAGGAGGATTACACAGGAAAACACATTTGTGCTTTAGGGATGGTTGAGAAGTTTTGGTTGTTGGAAAGTTCTTGTTTCTGCTGTGGAAAATGAATCAGAAAGTGGAGATTTATTTGTTTTGTTTTGAAGGTCTTGGTCAGTGCTGAAAATTTTCATCACAGTTTGAAAATATGTTTTTTAACTTTGTAGAAGAGGAGAAAATAATAAGATGTTGATCAGTACAGGGTGGTTTTATGTATTTATCATTTTTCACAAACCACGTGATATTCAGAAGAGGCTCTTCTTGCTGGGTCTTGTTTGACCCCCTACTTCTGCACTTTTTCAGCTGATTTTAAACCTTACCTTGTTTTTCATATTATTTATTAAACATGCTTACCACTCACGCCCACACCTACCATGTCTCTATATCCTTGTGGGGGCTTTCCATTGACTTCCATTCATTTTTTGAAAATTTTATATCCTAATCCTGACCATTTACCCTGAAACTAACCTAAACTCAATTCACACCTTGGTCCTAAACCTAAACCCCCACCCAAAATCAGCCTCAGAAGTTGTGGGGACCAGGCTTTGGTCCCCACAAGGAGCATCCGGTCCTTACGAGGCTGCATTTTCCTGAAAAATCGTCCCCACCAAGTATCAAAAACAAAGGCACACACGCACACACACACTTATTTTTATATTCTTGCGAGGACCATCCATTGACTTCCATTCATTTTTTGGTAATTTTATATCCTAACCCTGACCACAAACCCTAACGCTGACCTCACAGGTACCTACCTACCTGAGCCTAAAACTAACATAAACTCAATTCACACCTTGGTCCAAAACCCAACCACCACACCCAAAAATCAGCCTCAAAAGATGTGGGCACCAGGCTTTGAGCCACACAAGGAGCACCCGGTCCCCACGAGGCTGCATTTTCCTTAAAACTGGGCCCCACGATGTAGGAAAAAAAAGGCCCCCCACACACACAAACAACAACAACTGACTAAGTACAGGAGCCAGTGTACTTGGATAGCTTTAAGATGTTTTCATCCCACATAACTAATCTACGTGGCTTCAAATTTTGATTACTAATTTTAAATGGAGGGATACGTAACTTCCAGACACAGTCCAATTCGATACCACAGTGAGGTAACTTTGTTACCTTTAGTTGTTATGAAAATGCTGTACATTTCAAAAATAAATTTGACTTTTACTGTTATGGAAATATTTATTTAACAAAGACAGAAATACATGGTCCAMGAATGAAGGTACTCCGTGGGATGATAAGCTGAGTTTTATTGCAACAACAGGAAACACAGAGAACAACCTGCCCTGTCTCTGTGCCTCTGCCTCTGTCTGTCACTGTGTCTGTGCCACTTGAGAGGCCTCATACATATATATTGTTTAACAAACAATATTATGTCATCTTAGCAAGATTTCATACTAGGTCAAGGAAAAACACAAAGACAAACACAAGTGATATCTAAGAATGACTGTTGTTAGCAAATCTTATTCTGACTTTAATCATTCTATCTGCAGATGAACAGCATGTCATGAAAACCTTGGTCATTAAAGGATGTCATGAATTACTGGCTTAAACCTAAAAGTATTAGTTCCAGGACACAAACAAAAAGTACTTTCAATAAAAAAAATCAACCCCAAATTTTTTTATTCAAAAAATATCATTTCAACCAATAAAAAAAAAGATTTCAACCAAAGAAAATTATTCCAACCAAACAAAAAGCAATTTCAATCAAAATAATGAAAAAAAAATACAACAATCAAAACGTTTTTTGCAAAATAGAAACTTTTTTTATACCAGAAATCGTTGGTTGAGTTTTTGGTTGATGCTCTGAGTTTTGAACTCATAGAACATGAATATCCAGGGTGGGGGTTAATGTAAGATGTGTCTCTATTGGTTAATGCGGACTGAAGCGATTTCCTGGTGCAATACCTTGTCAATCCATTACATGGACGTTATTATTGGTTATCAGTCACATACATTGTGTGCAGACTGTCCCTCCTCTACCTACTAGTAGGTTGGAAGGCACTTATCTATMATTTTTATGCCTGATAATATGCATATGTCACTGTCTGATTGGAGTTCCAGCAATTATCAGATGTTGATGAACCGAGTGGTTGGCTCACACACGCTCGTTCTCTAAAATGTTTCAAACTTTAATCAGCTGTTCTCTGTGATGTAATAAGCATTTCTTGAATGTTTCATCTAAATCTGTTTGGYACGTTTTGAGATATAAACCCGAGAAGGCATCTGAGTAGTTTTGCTGTATGCCACATAAGAAGCCCTCTGGATGGTGATGGACCCCAAGCCGCACGCAGGTCTTCTCCAGGTGGTCTTCAGATGTTTACTCTCTTTCCCAGAACACAGAAGATGGGACAGAATAGGATGGGCGGAGGGCAGAGGGCTCCRTTGTCTGTAAAATATGAAAATAAAAATAATAATAAATCCACCAAAGATTTTGATGAACCTTTCAGGGAAATTCTATCACTTAGAGCTACGCAGACAGAAATTTGGGCCAAATCGYACAGCTGGTTTATTAGTTGGATTTTGGTTTTTCCAAGATTAAATAAATTCCCCTCTTGCACGAAAGTTTCAGGAAATGTTTATCGTACCACAGTGATCAGTTGATTTAAGTTTGGAACATTTCTGAGCAGACCCAGAAAACTCTGCTTTCTGTTTGTTAAGGTCCTGTCACAACTTATGCCAATTTATGCCAACTAATGAAACATTTTTTATGTCTAAATTGCTATTAACCACTAAAATAGCTGTCAAATACGTTAAGCTTAAAGTAAAGAAAAAGCAACAATTTAAATAAAAGCAGCAGTTTCTCAGCATCACATTAAAACAGCTCTTAAAGAAAGATATTTTGAATACCAAACAATAGTTACACTGTCAGTAAATGATCCTATGGCTCTAACAAAACAGCAGCAGCTTGTAAAGCAAAACCTTTTTATTCACTCTAAAGCTTTTCTGTTGTGTACAAGCCAGTTGGAACAAGGGTAAAAACAGGATTTTTATTTGGTAATTTAAAGGGAGAAAAAAAAGCTCTTCAGTTACTGTTTGCAGACTGAGATTGTTGTTAAAGACGGTGTCATAATCAAACACAATTTGGATCAAACCGCGACTTTATTTCACATTCTCTCACATTTGCAATCAAGGACCGATTAGCCTCAAACATTAATGAGCCTACTAATCCATTTGGACCCTCGTGATAACAGTTAATTGTCTGTAAAAATGTGTACAGATCCCCGTTTGGGTTGTTTACTAACTGATTTGGATGTGGTTGGGCCCTAAAGAGGTATCATTATGCTGATAGTTCTTTGGAAAATGAGCCCCTGATGGAGGAAAACACCAGAGTGGAGTGGAGTTAAGAATRCAGAAGGCTGCTTTCAGCTATCACTCACTTGGGTGCAACTTTATCAGTCCTTCAATGTAACATTTGGGTATCATCAGTATTCATTTAGCGTAATCTATAATTAACACGAGTTTTCTTTTTTTCCACCCCTTTACATTATAAATAAAAAAATCTGTTCTTTTTTGTGACCTTTGATRGTTGATAATTCGCAATGAAACATCTCATAAAATCTAACTGGAGAACTAGATGTTCACGTTGAAGGTTTATGTGTTTCAACCTCTTTTATGTCACCTGCTTTACATTTGTAGYTTATTGAAAACATAAAAAGCAAGCCCAATCTGATTTGGGTTCTGCCATAAATCAGAGGAGAAGTTGTGAATTGGCTTGACTTGTAGCATCAAGTTCTCACTGGGAACAATTACTTAAAAATTGTTGAACGAGACTCAAGTTGTCAAAAAGGCTCAAATATGGCAAGCCTAAAGACACTCTTTTAGGTTTCATACAACTAAAATATTTTTAAAGAATTACCAAAACTAAATTGTCTTCAGACTGAGGGCTACAACTAAACTCTCTCTCTCTCTCTCTCTCTCTCTCTCTCTCTCTCTCTCTCTCTCTCTCTCTC
>NW_013952463.1:276184-278434 GCF_001266775.1 Austrofundulus limnaeus
TATATATATAATGCAACTAAAGTCAACTATCTTCCATTTAGACTGGACTAAATCAAACCCAAAATAATGGACACATCTGGCAACCATTACTGGGTCAGATCTGGCACTTTTTATACACATGCTAATGATATTTTTATATTTTTAGTTTGTTTAGCGTGTCCACAGAATATATTTAAAGAAAACTGCCATAATAATGTGTTATAATTATGCAAATTACTGCTCACATAATTCATCCTTTAAATGTGTTTATCCTTTGTCAGTGTGCCTGTACATCAAATTATCAATGGAAAATAATAATAATAATAATAATAATAAAAATAATAATAATAAATATTTTTGTTCTTTAAGAATTTATCACATTTTTACGCTGGATACATTATTAGCAATCTTTTTGCAAATAGTTGCAATCTTTGTGTTTAGAATGCAGCGTGCATGGTGTTAGTAAAAAACACATGCTTTGTCATTTTCTTGAAAGAACTACAACTGTGTATATGAGTTTGTATTCTGGCCACTCAGCCTGCAACCTTGGCTAGCTTGTTCTGACACTCAATTTATTGTCCTGTGATTTGAGGCTTTAGTTTCTCATTACACCCAAAGTTTTTGTGTCCTTGTGCGGCAAAAATTAGCTTGTGTGTCCGTGTAAATCACCTGTCATATGCACATGCTCCTTTAAGGAAAGGCCAAGGGTGTCATTTGATTCCTGCTGCCTTGCGCTCATATTTATGCGCCTCATATTCACGTCCATTGGCTGTGTCTCAGTTGGGCTATCCATCAACACTTTTTATCCCCATCGCACAAACAGTATGGGCATAAAATGTTCCTATATGTCAGCAAAATGCTGCCACAAATAAAACGTGAACAACACACGTCTTTATTTGTCTGGGTAATAAACTATATAAATTAAAAGCGATAAGTGACACAATTTGCATTAATCATTAGCATTATACTGGGGCTTTAATGGAAATTACCTGTGGAAGTGCGGCTGTTATATAAAGTTGAATTGAAAACAAAGGGGTGATATATTAATGAGTTTACAAATATGAAGGACAGTCAGACTAGGGGTGTTTTTCTCCCAGAATAGAACCTTTTTTCAAACAAACATGTCAAAGAAACTCAGAAAACTTCATCTCTCATTTTCAATGGTAATTGTGAAATACAAATTTATTTGCAGTTGTATGCTGTTATTTTTTATTTTCATTTTAGTAACAGTATTTTATGAAGAATTTAAAAAATAGAACATAAAATTTTCCATATAACCACATGTACATAAAACAGGAAAATATTATTGGAAGCTGTAAATTGAGCAAATTAATTAGCTACTGTAAAACAAAACAAAGACCAATAAATGTAAGTAAAATAATTTTTTCATTTATATTTTGTGTTCAGTTAGTAAAAAATGTAAAACACAAATCAGTTATTAAATCACATTAAACAAATCATATTGAAATTATCTTTTTATTCAGTTATTGCCTCTAGTATTGCAACTCAAATGATGCTTATCTGCAGGTTGTATGTTTTCCCAATTATTCTGAATGGGGGGAGGGGAACTGAAACAAAACAAAATCAAAAAAGAGAATCTAGTTAAAAGTGATGGGATGAAACGACGTCTTTCCCAATTTTGTACTCTCAGACAGAATCAGTTGCCTTTGGCCTGCTTAGGGGTAGAAGGTGAGGGAAGCACACAAAAGCAGTGTAATTATTCTGCTCTGGCACAACAACAGAGAGCAAAAGGAGCATCAAAGGCTTTCCTCTGAGCAAAATAGGGCTCCCTCAGAGGAAAAGCACAACCTGGATGTGTATGTGTGAATACCAGTGCTTGGACTTTTTGTCCTCTTTTGAGTCCTAAACTGAAAAGTACATGGGTAATGTTGTAAAACAATAAACAATGTTTACCTTAGGTTAAGTTAAAAAAAGAACAAATAAAGGATATATCACATACATATGTGAAACAAAACAAAACAAAATACTTTGTTTAGATGTTTAATGTTTATATGCACATCATCTAAGGCAGGATGACAGTGTTTTCCTTAGTATTTGGTTGTTTATTTGTACAATTTAAATGTTTAAGATGATATTTTAAATTAAATTTTTGTGGGCACATGCTATTTCAGTCTGTCCCATGAAATGTATTTGACACAAATGCAGATTAATGTAGCCATTTTTTTATTTCACATGATTATTTTTTGTTTACATTATTCCATTTTTGTAATTATTGTTATTCTACACTGTGTTTCACTCTGTGTTCAGAAC
>NW_013952463.1:279546-295998 GCF_001266775.1 Austrofundulus limnaeus
ATATATATATAAGCAAATGGTCAATTTTAATTTTTGGAAACATTTTTTTTTTGCTTAAGATCGAACAGTGCTTACATTATACCGAAAGTATAAGCTAATGTTCAAGTAACTATAGTTTAGCTTCTGCATTCATATTTTTTATTTTCATCTGTGATCAAACAGAATATACTAAATAAAAAAGGGAAAACATGCTTTTTGATCCAKAATTTCTATGTTTTCTGACATGCTGAAATGTAATAAACTTTACAGAGATGACCATGATTTTCAACCCAGTCTAACTCTAAGTATTTCTTGTATGCATGAAAAATGCCACCATCTTAACAAACAAAACTATTGATGAATTGAGTGTCCCTAATTCTACTTCTACAGTTACAACTAAGTGGTCGTATGCACCACTTAGTTAATATATGAAATTAATGTCACATAATTCTATGTGTAATTCTTTAACAAACTGTGAAGCCTATGATGGTATCTGTAATTAGCTCCACCCCTTTCCCGAATTTCATTGAGTTTCCATTTATTKTTGCAATGACTAGCACACTGTCATCACTTATGTACTCGTATATTTTCTCTAATGCTACAGATGAGCTGGACAGCTACATGTACCAGACAGTGGGTCATCAAGCTATAGAGCTATATGCTGATGCCATGGACCTGCCTCTCTACAGACACACCATCCAGGGCTCCAGCCTGGACACCAGCAGAAACTACAGTATAACAGAGGGAGATGAGGTGGAGGACCTGTATCAGCTACTGCATCTTGTCAAGGTGGGATTGTTTGTSAAAAAGAATTTAAGAAAAAGATTTTTCCTGACAATAATATTTCACCTCTTACATTAACTTCCTGTGCTGTAACAAAATTGTGCATCCTGGCAGAGACAATTGGGACTGTGATACAAAAGAGCCAAAAATGCTTTTATATATAGTATTTATTAGTTTCATTTTAAAATAAAACAAAACAAAACAGTACAAATCAAAATGAAAGGCAGCAGAAGAAGAAAAAAAATCTTATATCTGCTACTATTTACAAAAAATATATTAATTTCAAACAATACTAAACCAAATACTAATAAATATATTTCACAGTGTCTAAATTTGACTTGTTACTAATCTCCTATCTCACTTTGGAAATGCTTTACTTATCAATCATTAGGCCTGTTGCAATAAGCAATAAATCAATTAATTGCATGATGAATTAAAATGAGTTTGATCATTTTTATTTGCCTGATTGTTCGTTTTCTTCATATCTCCCTCTTTTCTACTCCTTAGCGTAAGGAGGAGTGAACTCTCATGTCAGGTATTTGCCAGGCGCTTGGTCTCGTAACCTCTGTAGCATGTGAGCCCGTAAACAGGCAATTTGGTAAAGGATTGTCTTAATTTTTCAGACTGCCTTTTTTTTTCAGCTTGTAATGCCACAGGACCCCCTCAGGGCACCGTGTTGAACCTTGGGTTTGCAGAGTGGTTGTTGTTGTTTTTTATGTACTATGTAAATTTTGTAAACTTTGTAAGCAGCATTAGGGGTGGCCACTAGCCTGGCCCTTGCCTTGCTACGCAGCTCCGCTCAGTTCTAGTTTCGCTTCTCTGCTCCGTCTGGCATTTCTCCCATAGAGAATGATTTCGCTGGCAGATTTTTAGCCAAACCAATCAGAGAACAGAATGTTGATTTTCTGTGCAGTGTCTGCTTGTAGTTTATTTTACCTGGTCCAATCAGCAAACAGAAGACGGGGTTTTGAATGACGTCGATTTTCTTTGCAGTGTCTGCTAGTTAGTTTAGCAATGGCAGTGGAGGAAGTGAATAAAGCCGTTCTGTGTTGATAAGGCTTCCAAATTAAAATAAATTTGTCTGACAAAGCAGCAGTTCTCATTTTCAGTTGTCTCTCGGTACTTTTCTCCTCTCAGTAGGGTTGTTTACACAACACATGATTTCCGGTTAGCTTCTTAGCTTAGCCTCTTTCACAGCGACATACACGCACACTTCAACAGAGGCCAYGCCTCCAGCAAGAATCGCTTCTCTATGCAGCAAGTCCAGACCCTTGTACGAAGCAAAGTGAAGGACAGGGTCTGGTTTTTACCAGGCTAGGTCGCCACAGTTATTTCATGAAACCAGGGGAAGACACATAAAGATTAAATTGTGCCAGCTTGGATAGAGGTGGGTATCGATTTTACAGCTTCAGTAGCTGCTGTTATGTGTTATTTTCATAAACTCTATTCCTGGTCCACCTGTATTTACATAAATTTCGTAAACTTCCATAAATTCCGTAAGTGGCGTGGGGGTGACCACGATTTTTTATGAAGACACACAGTGTCTGTTGTTGTGTGTTGTTTTCTCAAACTCCGGCCCAGGTCAGTTTGACCTGGAAAAGGAAAATGGCCCAGGAAAAACCTGGGCCATTTTAGTTTAAAGTGGTCTCCCATGGATATTATTGTTTATCGCAATAATTTCTGAAACAATTTACTGGGCAGCAAATTTTGTTATGAGCCATGTGTGTTGTACCTGTTTTGCATCACTTTTATAGCAATAAAATTATATTTTACTGGGTTAGAGTCACAGTTCAAGTACAGCATTGCTGTTATTCCTGAACAGCATAAAATGGCACCCATCAACAAGAAATGATGCTTGGATTTAATAGGCAACAATTTGGCATTTGACGTTACCATTTATATTACCAAGCTATGCAAAATGTGCCCCTTTTTTTGCAATGCATATGACCACAAGAAACTCCAAAAGTAAAAAAATGGCGTTAATTAAGTGCACAGTCAAAGTATTTAGATGTTGGCTTCATAGTCACATGGTATCACATCATACTCTCTGATAAAGTTTCTGTTTGTGTCTTAATATCAGGTGGTCTGCTGCACAATCCCTTTTGTCAAGTCTAGTCAATTTGTTTAGAAAAGTAAAAAGTCATGTTAGAGCTTTTAGTCTCTCATTTAGTATGCTTTAACGTCCCCTCTAAATGTGGTAAGTTTTCCTTTCGCCTCACCCCGGAACATTAGTGTGCTCGCTGTATCACTTGATTAAAGTTTTATGCGCCGAGTTGGAGAGAGGTGCCCTTCAACAATGGCTTCACAGGAAAAAAAGTTCAGTATTTTTTATCTCTCTTGACAGAAGATCAGATACAAAAATTAATCACTGAATTAATATTTCATCAAACACCACGTTAGCCAGGACGCTGAGAAAATATTCATTTGATGGCAAATTATGCATGARACCCCGGTGGTCCGGTGTGGTGCAGGGTGGCTGACTGACAGGTTTGAGATAACTGCGTGTGTGTGTTTAACTCACCGTTGGCACTACTTGTCTATCTGACCGCCTGCAGCCATGAGGAAGCTACCTGGACAGAAACCTCAACAGCTCCAAAAGCTTTACCTGCTGTCAACACAAGCTGTTTGTGGGGATTGATCCTGTGTAACACTTTATCCCCTCTGTACCCCAGCACAACCTCATATTTTAGCTAGATACATCAAAATTTAAACGCCTCCTATGGGATTGTGGATAGGAGTTTGTTGTTGAGGTGGGAGTTGGCTTGATGTGGTGGAAATAAGAGGGATAGGCTTTTCCAATGGTCCTTTCTAAAGGTTGATGTGGAGACGTAAAGTAAGGCTGCTCCGGGGCTTCGACTTGTCCACTCATACAGCCTTCATAGCACGAGCCGGTCAGGCCACCTGAAGGCATTTCACACCCACTTCCTGCATTTTTTTTGCCATCTCCTATAAAAATTGCCAGCCTCATACATTTTGCTACACTGGGAAATTCTTGAGCTTGTGTTTTGTTGCAAAACATATTCACTCAGTCTAGTTTTTAACTTTTTTTTTAGCGTCTCGCGATCGTTGGAATTTAAATAGCAGATATTTCTGTTGCATGTGATGCAATACCATCTCTGCCTGTGGCCATTCCTCTAATTGCAAAAGCCTGCTAATTTTCCATTTCCAGGGCTCCTCCGGCCTGACCTCAGCATTCAGACAGGCCATAGATCAGGGCAGTTGGACTCCCACGGGGCCCTTACAGGCCTGCAGACCTCCAGTCATGTCCCCATTTACCCTCCTCACTGTCATCAACAATCCTGCACCATAAACAACAGGCTTCCTCTTTTGCTTACTGAGTGATGGCGACCATAAGAATACAACTTCATGTCTCAGATTTCAGTTTCAGTTGCTGCTCTACAAAGCAGATATTTTTTTATTTTGCATTCACACTAATCAGTATGATGACTAATTTGGACCTTGTGTCCTGCATATGTTAGGTGGTCAGCTTTATTAATTTTGCAGGCTACCTTAAATAAACTTTGAAAATTGAGTCAAACCATCTTAAATATTTGCTTGAATTTATAGATAGCCTCACTTTCAGCCTAGTACAATTTATATTTGTATTTTTTGTTTCAAAAGGTGAATATTCAATCAATATTCAATTAGTAGGTGTTAGGTAGAGAAGAACTAGATGGGGTGAGTGATAAAAAAACTGATAATTTGCTGTTAAAAAAATCTGTTTTAACTTGATTAAATGTATTCTCAGAAGGTGTGATATTTAAAAAAAATAATCTTCAAAACTTTGAATTAATTAATTAGAAGTTACAAGATTATATTTGGCAAAGAAAACTTGACTGTAGATGAAAGTTTTTTTTTCATCAGATCTAAAGTTGATGAGTTTTAGGTGAATATAACTCCCACCTCCTCCTTTCAAATGCTTTCAACAAACTTGTAGCATGAGCCAACAGTGCCATCTATGGATCATTCAGAATCACTGAAAAGCCAAACTTGTTTAAGAATGTCTGAAACCATTCAAACATTTCAAAGGAATATATCATATTCTTCAGAAYTATTGTTGATAGATGAAAAAAAAAACTCTAATTATAATAGAAAAAAGAGCTATCATTTTTCTGGCAGTAGTGATAATAGCWGAGTGACAATGTGGCTTTTTTTGGGCCCTTCGCTCTCATTGCTGGCTGTGCATGACCGTATTCCTTTGAAGTGTGTAACCCGATAGACTTGCAAGCCGTACCATACCCTGTCGCATCCTGCTAGGTTCTGATCTTTGAACCCTGTTCTTTAAAAAAAAGAGGGAGAGAAATAACATTTTTAGGGGAGCGCTTTAAGACATTTTTGGCTTAAGGCTGTATTTTCATAAAAGGAATTGCATCTTTCTCAACTGCAAGGCTTCAAAAGTAAGCTGGGATGTAAGCCTTTAAAGAGACGTCTCTAACTGCAAAACAATTCGATGTTGCTGTTTAGAGTTTCAATACTTGTGGTTTCTTTAGACCGTGTCTGAGTGGAGGCACGTTTCTTTTGAAATAATATTTTATAAGTTGTGTGYCCACCCTTCACTGTGCGGTCGGTCTGCTCCTCTTTATATGATCTGCTCTGATGGGTGATACAGATCAACAGTGTCAGTTACCCCTGGCTGAAACGCCAGTCCCCTGCTGCCCAAAGCCTCCAGACCCCCTCATATTAGTCATATCACATCCCTCAAGTCTTATATCCCTCTCCCTGTGCTCTGTGACCTGACACAGTGGCTCTTTATGCCCCGTGACCCGGCTCGTGTGTGTCTGTTTGCGTGCGTGCCTGTGTTCAAGGTCAGGCCAGTCCAGGCCTCTGTTCCACAATAACGGGTCCATCTCTGTCCTCCTTACACACCTCTGCCTTTCGTCTTTTCCKTCAGTTTGCTTTCTTTCTGCACTTCAGATCACACAGAGATGCTCTCACACCTCTGACCCATCCGTACACTCTTCTTCTCTCAGGTGACACACAAGTTTTGAAATATTAGTTTTTTGTAACTTTAGGAAGGTCATCTGTTTTACAGCACAAACATGTTGATAAAAGGAACACAACTCGTATGAAAGTAACTTAGTCTCTTACTGTAACATTAGATAAAATGTATAAAAATGAAAACAACTCTATCTTGACTAACTCTGTAACCTTTGAGCTGATGAATTAAGACAAAGACATTTAAGCTCATTAGAGTGATGAGGAACAATAGATGATATCTATGCACATGTTCTATTCCGCCAGCTCTAATTAGCACTGCTGGAACATCTCTATCATACTGAGACCCGGCTTCGAGAGCGATGGAAATGTTACTTYAAGATCCAATTCCCTATCCCGTAACTAGGACTAGGAAAAGAAACTAGTTTTTCATAAAAAGTTATTTTTTTCTTAACTTTATTAATTTCTTTAAAAATAACAACATTTATGTACAATAAAAATACAAATCACAAATAAAATGAAAGGCAGCAGAAAGAAAAAGATCTTATAGTATCTGTGCCTTTTTCTTCTCAAAAATAATAAAATAATAATAATCTACAAACAAAAACTAAACAAAAACAACTTCAAATCCTTGTTGAACAACAATTCGTATGAATACACATTATATTGTTTCATATTTTTTTTAACAAAGTGACTTTTATCATTCTCTTAAACATAAATATTGATCTGTCATTTTTGACATCACTCTCCAGATTCTTCCATAGTCTTATTCCTTGTATGGAAGTACATCGCTCCCTCAAACTAGTTTGAAATCCAGGTTTCACAAACATCTCTATCCCTTTCAGATCATAACAACTTTCTCTCTTAACAAAATTTAATTGGTTGTTTAAATGAAATATTCATTTGTGAGCCTTATACATAACCTGTAAAATATTATAATCAACCAATTTTATTCTCTTGGATAATTTTGTTGCATGTCAGCTAACATACAGTCGCTCTTCATATACTATATTTTTATTTATTTTTATTTTTTTTCTTGAGATGTCTTAGAAAAGTCCTGAAGAGGCTCCCTGAGACCTTTGGCCTTTGTAGATGACACATTCCCTTCCTCTGTTGTGTGTTAAAACATTGTATGTTTAGTGAGATAATCCTTCTCTTAAACTCTCACACACACACACACTTTCATTCTTTCCATGTTTTCTCCTGACCTTTATTAAACACACACTTCCCCCATCCTCGGCCACTACTACTGCTCCATTATTGACATCAGCACACAAGAGTGGGGCCCTCTGAGATCGTCAAGTCTGTCCACAAGTCCAAACATTCTTTTACATTCTTCCCCCTTTCCCTCATTCTTTTTGTCAACTTTTCCTCCGTTGTATCGTTGTCACACTTTCATCCAAGACTCTTCAAAAGCCCTCCAATGTCTCGTAGCAAGTGTCCTGATGGAGGTGCCTCCTGCTGCGAGAGGAGAGAGGAGGGAAGAACAGAAGGGAGACGAGAAAGAAAAGAGCAGAGAGGAGGAAGAGGAGGAGGAGGGGGAGGAATCTCTCTAGTTGGACCAGGAGCTCTGTAGTATTGATTAGGCAGCTGAGGTGTAGTGAGACAAGATGTTGAGGAGGGGTGTGAACCATGAAAGGAAAAGGGAGGTGGGGGTGGGGGTGGGGGGGTCAAAATCAAACATCCAGGCGCTCTCTGATTACCAGTATGGTGCTGCATTAGACGTACATTGGGGGCTCAACAGGAAAATGGATTTCTTTAAAAAGCTGCTTAATACATAAATCATGACCTCTGGGGTCACAGCCAGGGTTTAGAAGATCAGATCAATAACAAAGCTAATGCAGGCTTGTTGTAGGTGGTTTTGCGGTGCACAGAGACCTCTAAATGGTGTTATTGGAAGTAGCTTACAATCAGTTTAGGGCCAACACACAATCGTTTGTACAATGTATATTTTATTATTTCAGCTAAGTTTGGAGTGCTTTATTTAAAGATGTATTACAGCATGAACGAGTATAGATTCCTTCAAACAATTGTCTTTCAGGATTGCCTCTTTGTGATAGCCGTTGTTATCTTTTCCTGAGGTCTGAGAGTTTTGTATTTATGTTGGTCGACACGGTGGCAGCGGAGTTGAGATTGCGGGCTTGTTTTGCACATGAGGAAGGATAGCATTAGCATTGAGATAATGGCACTGTGTATTGTTCACCGGCTGTGTGGAAGTGGTGGGACAGGATCTATTTGATGCCGGCCCTTTTCCCACCAACTGACGCTACCAGTCCCCGCAAACATTAGATAAAGAGTTGAGCCTCGAGCCTTTGTAATTTGTTTGTATTTTTCTGCTTAATGTACTTTGGTTCATCTTGTTTAGTGATGATGGAAGCTGATAGCCTTATCTCGCCTTGCCAAGGGCATGAGCCACCTCAGACTGCTTGGTTGAACATTGTCCCAATGAAGAATGTATGTTTTGATGGTCTTTTTTTTCTGGTTTTATTTTGATGCTGGATGCATAATAGCTATTTGCTTTAAGGTTATTTGCATATGATTTTTACAACTATCTTCACTGAAATACATGTTTACTTATTTTCAAATCCTATGGTTAAAATTTTCTATGTTATCTTTAATATATGTTTTTTTTCTCTGTATTACATCATGTGTTTATGGTTTCTTTATAGTTCACTTGGATGTTTTTTTATTGCATTCTTTATGGTCTGTGCTCCTAAAACTTACATTTTGAGTTTAATTAAAGATTAAATGTTAGATCTACATGAATTTAGGAGGCAAATGTGTGACTCGTGATGGCAATTTATTTTCTCTGAGCACCAGAAAAACTTAACAGATAATCTAAGATGCTTAAGAAAAGCAAAAATACTGTAGAAAATTTGATTTTAAATCACCGGTATCCACCGCTAGTCAGGGCAGCTCAATAGTGTCTGCCTCATAACAGGTAGTGTTAAGTCTTTCAACTCCCTGCCATTCATCTACTCAAATTTAAGAGCTCTTTTATGTTTTGTTCTGTGAACCATTCCCCTCAAGAAATATTTGTGGCAGGCCCCATCACCTCCCGCAGTTAAAGTCATGACCATCCATAGAAAAAAAAGGCACTGTCTGGAGTCTGGAGAGTAGGTTAAACCAGCATCACTGCTATATTTTTCTCCAGTCTCCCACTGGGGAGTGGAGAGAGGTGGGGGTGTTCGTCATGTCTTTTGGATCTATGGAGGATGTCGGCCAGAAGAGCCACAATGCCAAAAGCCTGGAATCTGACCTCGCTAGAAAAACATTTACAGTTTGGTGTGTGTGCGCGCATATGTTGACATGTGTGTGAATACACCCTGTGGACTAAGCATTTGTTTTGGACCTTTAAAAAAAAAACTGACATTGCTCTTTGATTTTGTTCCTCTCACTTTCTGAAAGCAGCTTCCTTCCTGAGATGCTCAAACAAACTTTTACCTCAGCCAAGTGGGAATGTTGCTATGACACAGCCGAGATCATGACTTTTATTTTAACCTCCAGAGAAAGCAGTTACTAGTACTTATTTATTTATTTTTATTGGAGAGAAGACCTCGAAAGTTCAGAGGAAGTTATGTGATAATTTGTCATGTTGAAAATCCCCAATGAATCGCGTACAGTAAATGAACAAAAAGTTGTGAATTTTTTGTATCAAGTAATCATTAGTCTTGGTTACTTGAATTGCACATATTCACAGACATCACTCAACGGTTTTGTGTTTTTTTATTTCTTCCAAACAGATATATTTTTTGTGTATGTTAATATGGAAAGCGTCTTTGTCCTTGGCCTGCTGAAACTAGAGCTTCGTGCTTGTTTTGGCAAAGTTTCCATTCCTCCCTGTCTGACAACTGGCTGGGCTTGTGTTTACGTAACCATATATATCTCGAAGGAAAACCAGGAAACATTAATCTCTCTAAATTTTTAACCCCAATGAATTTCTACATTTTCCAGCTGTGCATCATGACATATTTATGCTCAAGCTCTATCGCTGAAAAAAGTTAAGCCATTCTGCACATAAAGTTCAGTTCAGGAAACTGTATAAAATAAAAACTCAACAAAGTTATTCTGTAGTAGGACCTTCATGGATAGAATCAGTTCTTTTTCTTTATTTTCTTTTGTCCGGCCCCAATAAGTGTACACTCACCTGTCACTTGTCACATTTTTGTTGGCTTAATCATCTTATCTCACTCATCGTGTTGAAGAGACAATGTGTCAAGTCAAATCCTCTGCTGGCTGGTCACACCTGCATAGTGACCTAAGCGGGGATAATTCTATCCTGTAGTCAACTTCCTCTCTTCACTTCTTGATGCCCTGACCTCCAGGTTGTCTGAAACCGGTTGAGGCATTTAGACTTTATGAGCTGCAGGCTTAGTGAGAACTTTGTTTTTCTTGTTTCAGTGCCGTGTATAGTTTAGGACTGACACATGTTGAGTAATCTTGCCAGCCCGTCCACAAGCACAAAGGAAGAGCCCTGTCACTCAACGGCTGCTTCAAACACCCAGCATCACCAATTTACCGAAGGGAATATGTCTTGAAAGCCTTTTTCGAACAAGATTTTGCCTGATGTTTGTTTTGCACAAAGACCCTCACTAAGCCTCCGTATCCATTTTTTATGTAGTTACGGTGAATCACACACTGTCTGGAGTGTTTTGTCCTCTCTAGCTGTTTTTATTTAACTTGCAATTTTGTGAACACTGAGTGGTAAATATTTGTTAYAATTAGGAATCTGCGATGTCTTCAATTGCAATAATATTGTTGAATATTGTGATATTAATTTTGATAAACTCCCATTTTCTTCACTCTTTTTTTTCTCTCATGATTTTGGCCACTGTAATTTTAATKTACTCTTGGAATTTAAGGTGGTTTTCTGATAGCCAAATGAGAAACTGTCTTGATTGCCAAATGTGTTATTTTTAAATGTGTTATGTTGCGTACAATATATTACAATGATAAGTTTTCACTACAGCCCTAATTGCAATCTTGTGCTTCCTTTTCCTCTTCTTATTCCTCTTATGTACTCTACAATACATAATTGTTATTATTATTTAAGTATTTTGTGTTTCAGTTAGCTCAGATTATTTTTAAAGCCTGGCCTGTTAGAAAGAAGACATTTTATGTTTAAAGAATGTTGATTGGCCTCTGTCTGCACTTTTGAATATGTTTGTGTGTCTTATAAGCCCATGTGGGTTGGGTACTTTTTGTGGTGTATGTTTGAAAATAAAATTACTTACATAATGATAAGGAACAAATAGGTAGTCCTCTCCTACTTACGGTAGYTCAGACTGAGCTTCCTTTCATTTTGGTGCCTAAACTCAGCTGTCAGGGTACCCCAACATGCCCCAGGATCATGTCAGAGTTACATTAAACATTATCACTTGACCTTAGCAGGCCTTATCCCTGTACTGCATTTACTTCAGCTGCTACAACAGCCCCTTCTCCATGTTCTCAACATGCTGGCAAACAGGWGAACAATCCCATTACATTACAACAGACCCAGAGCTGAGCTAATGCAGAGAACATTAAAACCATGTCCCATCCAGTCACTTACTTGATGGATCCAGGAAAGGAGGGGTGGGAGATGGAGTGAAATGTGGAAGACGAGGGGGTATATGATTGAAGGCTTTAGGGTCAGGCATGGTGATAATGTGATGTTGTGATTGCTGCAATGGAAAGGATAAGACGGTACCCTGGTGCCCTTGAGCAAACTGTCATATAAAGCACTTTAATTAAAATTCCTACCTTGTCCACCTCCCTGCCATCACAGCAAACACACTCCATACAAGAGTTGATTTATAAAATACAACATATTGTACATTCAACAACTTTGAACTTTCTAAAAGGAGCATTTTGTAATGGAAATTAATGGCCTTTTGGTTGTAATAGGTACAACCTGGCAGCTTTGAGCTCTTACTTTTCAAGATAGACTGAAGCAAGCATTTTGGAAAACCACCATTTTGCAAATTGGAGCTTTGTATTGTTAGGGTGTATAATTAGGACCTCACTGTGACAGCCATTGAAAGAGCATTAATGAGGGTTCTGATGTATTCCATATGAATATGAATATTGAGTTTTAAATATTTTATGGCTTTCTAATTGCCTTGGTTGCCGTTAATGACTTTGACTGTTAAACATTACCCTGGGTGAAAATCTAGCAAGTGTAAGTACTTTTTAAAGCTGAGAGCTGAGAACTGAGTCAAATTCTTTTCTTTACGATTTTTGTCTACTGTATCTTTGGCACAAATACATTTCTTGACTGAAGGCATGTCTGTGACTGTGCATACACTTGAAACAGTCCTTTACTCCCTTACAAAGATGAATGCATATATAATTACAAAATATATCACTCACACTACCTTGATATAGAGTTTAATGGCCGTATCGTTTCTTTGTGGAGCATGTCTGCTGGCCTTAATCTTCTCCACAGCTGACATCTTAATAACTCAGCCCTCTCCATCCATTTCCACAGGAGACATCCGGATGTGGGGGAAGGATTAGTTTAATGAATTTGACAATTAGTAACAGAAGTTAATGACTGCATGGGGCTAAGTACCATGATGGACATAGCTGGGGGGACTAAGGACTTCCATTGCTTCAGGCCATAGATCCTCATTAATAGCTTCTCTGCCTGTTGGAGAGGACAGGGGAAGCCAGGCAGTGCTTTTGTTTAGTCTGCCTCTGATGAAGCTGCTAGGGCTTTGGACCATTTGCACAACACCATGCCAGAATTAGTCCCTCTATGGAGAAGAGCTCATGTGGGGCCCCAAGTCTTGGACCAGGTAAGGCTACTTTTAATGAACAAGGGTCATTTAACATAAAAAAGGAAAAGTGACATGGAATCAGGGCGGCAGGCTCTTTCCTCATATTTTGTGCCAACAGTCTAGACAAAAGAGAGGTTTGTTGTCCTTATGAAGACCTCTGCCTTGATTTATCATCGTATTACCCAAATCCTACCTCTGATGCAGGCAAAACATTATTTAGTCAGATAGCTCTCGGAAAGGTTTTTATTATTCCCTGTTATTATACAAGGTTTTATTAGCTACAGTGTTGCCATGTCACATATTTTCACTTTAAACCATATTTTTAAACCACTATAAAATCAAACTCTGTTCTTTTTATGGCAGTATGAATACAGTTGGAGAGATTGCCAAAATATCTATCAATTCAGATGTACTCCTTTTTAATAATTCATCCTACCCCCACCCCCGCCAACAAAAAAGTGTAGAGTTTGAATTTGTAAAATAACTAGAAGCACTCGGAGAGTGCAAACCTCCGCCAAGACCAGTTTCCCCCATCCTGTAAGAGTTAATGTGCAAAAGCAGAGATGAAAACACATTTGCAGAATAAGTTCTGATGTAGCGAACATTTAAGCTGCAGCAGGACCCTCGTCCCGCTGTCGGTGTGTTCTGTTATTCCCGTAACATGAAGAGAATCGCATTTCTATTTGTACGTCTCCAGACAGCATGTAACATCGCCAGAACTAGTTGATAACAGAATAATCGCAACTTTCGTGATAGTAGACATCCTGGGATGTGTAGTCTCAGCGAGTTTGCGACTTGTACTTCCTGTTTCATACAGCTATGCGTCTGATGTAAAGACACTGCATAGCCCTACTGATTTGCTTGAATTAACAATAAAAAAAATTCCTGTATCCTCATCGTGATCGGGAACATCACCAAAATTTAATGGTGTGTTCCTTGGGCGAGTACCCACATGTGATAAAAATGTCATGACAATCCGTCCACACGTTTTTGAGTAATTTTGTCCACAAACAGAACGACAGACAGATAGACAGACAGACATATGCGACCGAAAACATTACCTCCTCCCCTTGGCGGAGGTAATAATCAGAGCAGTAGTAATTGTCTCCTCATTTTTGCCTGTCTATTATTGGTAGCTATAATAACAAAAAATAAAAAAAACATCACCACATCCAAAAGTAATTATTTCCCAAAGCTGTTGCCAAATGTTTTAGTACCAAGAGTCTCCATTGCAAGTAAAGGGAGGATGAGATATTTATCTAATGTTATCATTAGCGTTTAGCAGGCTATGTGGGGGTATATGCTCGTGTGATAGGATGTAATGAGAACCAGAACAAAAAGACGAGCCATTTAATTAGACAAGTTCAACTTTAGAGGTCCAAGTACCTACAAGAGTCTGCCTTCTGAGAGAAAGGAGATAGAGGGAGACAGAAAGAGTAAAAACACACAAATAAGCTGTTATTTGTTGTTGATCTGATGCTCTGATGCTCCTGTCAGGTCCTGCCAAGTTTAAAGCCAAAGGACTAAATTGGTGTTGATGTTGCACACTCCTTCAACTCTCTAATTTGTAAATCTTTGCCACTTTCTCTCTGTCTGTCCTTATTCCACTCTTTACCTCCTAATTTGCCTCTTTAGAGAGTGACAGTTGCATTTAGAGAAAAGGTTATCATTGTATTAGAATAGAGTGTTTTCCTCGAGGCTTACCTCAAATTACATGACACAGCCTGCAGCCCCCTTTTGCTCTATGCTAGACTGAAATGTTATCAGTCTGACTTAATTACTGTCACCGTGCAATGGAATAGGCTCTAATGTATGTTTCGGTCTGTGACTCACAGGAGAGATATTAAAACTTGAGGAAAATCCCTTCTTAAGACACCTTCGTAGTTAACTTGGGTCAAAGAGTTAATTTCTGATGGGGCTTGTTTGGATGTGTTTAGATTTATACCACTCATCCTTGGTGTACAGTGGAGGCAGCTCACACATATGCTGCTGCACACATTCTCTCTCACCCCCCCCCCCCACACACACACACACATAGAGCACATCCTTTATCTGATTAGCTGAAACGCCTATGTGTGTTTGTGTGCATGAGGCGCTGTGCGTTTCAGCTCAGCGTCAGGCCTGAGGCAGGGCATGGATTTCATTTAGGAAAGTATCAAAGGTTTACACCGTGTTCGCTTTAATCAGCATGTTTATCAGGCAGAGAAAAATTGCAGGAAGGGACCACAGGGAGAGGGAGGGGCGGGGGGTTATCTTAAGGACCAGTAGCCAGGGAAATTGATAATGGCTACAAGGTAATTTACTGGAGACTCGGGCATCCCTCCACTGCTCCTACCCTTGCCTCTCATTCTAATTACAGTCCATGTAATGTTCTAATGAATCTGCAGGTGTGTGTGTGTGTGGGGTGGGGGGGGGGCAGAGGCGTTTAAGAGCAAGTACGGAATGTAGTTGCATCAGCATGGAACTGTCTTTTGGTTTTGTGTACCTTTTTAGATCAAGCGTGTTTGGTGTACAAAGATTGATTGCATTTCTAGGTTGTATGAGGAACTCCCAAGTGTGTTGTTATCCCATTGTTTTTTAAAATTAATTATAAAGTGAAAAGCAATTATATCAGCCTGAAGCATTATTAAAAATCTATGATGTACAGCTGATACTTTGGATTGTCACTGTGTCTTGATCTTTCGGTTGGGTGTGCAGAAGACAAGMGCTGTGGCCTCCTACTTAGTCCAGCTGTTAAAAAGGTGCAGAAATCACCTCTGGCAGTTCTTGTGCTTCCAGTAACACACAAATGGAAGGCAAACACACACACACACACATACTTTGAGAGATGTGTGTGCAAGCCTCCAGGGGATATGGGCTGGACCAGAGGGGCCTTGATAGGACCAGAGTGTAAACATCCCAACAGGAATAAGGTCCAATGAAAGGCACGAGCTGTCAGGAATCTGTTTTTTCTGTCTTCCTTTCTGATGTGTGTAGTTGCATGGTATTGTTCATATAATACCATAAATACAAGTTGAGAAACCTGTCATACTGAGATACTGTCTGTTGTTTATGCTGTAATAAATAAGGTGGGAAAAAACCCAGTTTCCTCTGTCTTTTTGTCTCTACAGGAAAAGGAGGGTGTCGAGGCAGTGTCTGTAGGGGCCATTCTGTCTGATTACCAGAGGATCCGTGTGGAAAATGTGTAAGTCAAACATTCAATTCAGAGCACACTTTGTGCCTAAAGTGCACACAAATTTGCTGCAAATAGGCCTCATGTGACGCACACTCTGTGGTCCACTGAAGGGAAAAGAGTACATCCTCTGTTGTCTTTACCTCTCTGTGTGTTCTAAACTTGGACTTAGTTTTGTTTAAACACATGCACATATGCACACATTTTGTTTTGTTTATGCCACTTTATTTAGACTAGCTTTGATTTTATGGTGTGGTTGTGTTTTTTTACAGAGCAAAAAAAAAGGGAGATGAAACTGATAGCAGCATTGTTTTAATTTTGTAATATAAATAAAAAATTGCYGTTTTGGTACTTGCATATTTTTCCATTCAACTGCTCCAAGTTTTCACACTTGTTTTTGTTTCTTCTGCATTGTTCTAACATATCTTGTAATACACATAACAGTGTTTCCCCTAAGAAATTGGTCTTGGGGTGGGGGGGTTGTGTGGGTGGGGTGTACTCATTTTATAAAAACATAATTTTACATGAATCACATTCATTTATAGTAATAAATTTACATTGTGAATATTTAATTGCCTAATTACATCCTAAAGTTAAGGACTCATCCTGATAATTATCAATAGTAGTTTATTTATTTATTTAATTATTATTGATAATAAGTGATTAGAACTCTGTGCAGCACCAGATGGATCTGAGTCCAGAGTTCTCAGTTTGTCACATCTAGAGTCACACAGAAGATCTCCAGAAGGTTTCAGAGTGTGGATGGTTATTTGTCCCTTTTGTGTCCCTGATGGAGACTGGAGACGTGTCCAGGTGTCTCTG
>NW_013952463.1:296508-299660 GCF_001266775.1 Austrofundulus limnaeus
TGTGTGTGTGTGTGTGTGTGTGTGTGTGTGTGTGTGTGTAACGGAGTCCAGCAGGACTAACAGCAGCTCATTCTGTCTGGATTTATGGTGTTTTGAGTTCAGAAACTACTCGTTAATTTTTTGAAAGTTGAGGGACATTACATTAGCTTGTAGCTGTGCTGCAGATCAGCGCTGAACAGATTCGCGGGAACCTGGTCACACGCGGGGTCTGTGTTGGTGATTCTTGTTKKAATATATAAAAGCAATTATTGATAATGTAGCCATGCTGTGGCTTCACCTGTTGCATTTTCTTTTAAAGAAAGAAAAAGTAGCTTGCAAAGCTGTCGCATCAGTGCTACTTGATTTAAAAATGCAGAGTTTATATCGTGCGTCTAATCACACTCACGCACACACATGTCTTTGTATCTTTGTGAGGACCACACACAGTGCTAACAGTCTCGCTCAGTGCCGTCTTTTTTTCCCCAAGTTTGGCGAGAGGTGGATATGGAGGCGCATGGAGGTCCATATCTTTTTGGACACTGACACAAAGTTGATTTTTTTTACTTGTTTACCTAAACATATTCAAATTATAGTTATATAATGGAAATGGGCATAAAGTCCAGACTTTCAGCTTTCATTTGAGGATATCTTGGATGAAGGGTGTAGGAGTTCAACTCCTTAACATGTGCCCACCTTGCTCTTAAAGGCACCAAAAGTAATTGGGCAATTTACTCAGTGGGCAATTCTTTCATTATGTCATTCTCAGTTAAGTAGATAAAAGGCCTGGGCCCTTATGTATAAACCGTGCRTATGCATAAAAAAGTTGCGTGCGCCAGATTGTACGCCCACATTGGGRTGTATCAAAACCAAAGTTGCGTTTTGACCTGCCATGAGAATGTGCGGCAGCCACACAAAGTTTTTCAGTCAACAGTTTTAACCCACAAAGTCATGAATCTGACCTGAATCCACAGAAATATGACTCTTTTCTGTTTTCTGGATTAAGGCAGGGCCGGAGTGGGACTCATTTTCAGCCCTGGAGTTTGAAGCCTCAGACCGGCCCACTATAGATCAAGACATATTATTATTAAAGTCATTTTTATAACCTTTAAATCATTGATAATAGTGCACWATTCTGTAAAGCCTTGTAATTCAGTGCATTTTACAAAAATATTTCCAATTCAGTGCAAATGGTGTTGCTTCACGATGTAGATTTATTTCAACATAAGTGCACATCTCCAGAATTATTATTTACAACACATCCTTTTCAACAATATCAGAATCTAGGCTATATTTTGTTCAAATACGTGCAGTGAAATAAAGGAATAAATAAAATATTCAATTAAAAAATATAAAAAGTGTTGGACTTTCTAATAACACTATCAGCTCTTTTTCCTCTACAAGGAAACAGTTCCATCCTAAGTTAGATTTTACAAATATGAGAACAAGTTAAATCTCTACACTATTCTTTACATCAGAATTTAATTTTATGTTATATTAAATATCAAACAAATTAGTGTTTGCAGATATCTAATCCTTATGAATGAAGAATAAAAACGTATTCCACTGTGTTCCAAGTTTGTTATAATATTCTAATGATGCCATTATCCTATCTTTTTTCCCTCTGCATAAGAGTAGCTTTCAAAGAAATATCAGATTGTGAGATGGATTTATTAATTGTTATTTAACCAGGCAAAMCTATTGAGATTGGTGATGTATAGTGCAAGGAAGCCCAGACCTGAAAGTGACCTGTTATATGTTTTTGGTCTGTGAGAAAAACTGGAGCACCTGGAAGAAACTCACATGAGAACAAGAAGAACAGGCAAACTCCAGACAGAAAGACCCCAGGGCCAAACCAGGGATTGAACCCAGGACCTTCTGGCTGTGAGACATCAGTGCTAACCACTGATCCATCATGCTGCCAGATGATCAGAAATAATATTCCCTAAATTCACCTGCACTTGTATCAAAATAAAAATAATTAAAAATCTGTAAATCTTTAGCACATTTGATATGGAAAACACATTTTGATTTAACCATTTAATACACATTTAATGTCAAAATATGCAGGTTTAATTCATATTACTTTCATCTAATTCCCTTTTAATTGTGGGCTTTGTATATATTATCTTAATTTTAATTATAAAAATACAACAGGTTTCTATTGTTTGGGCCTGGAAAGTGGTAATATTGATACTAACACTTGTTTGTTCACACACCTGTTCCCCTCATCACTACTTGCTTCTGCTTCTGACACTAAATCACATTTTAAATAATTCTCAGCACAAATCTCTCTTTTCACAAAGTTTTCTCACCATTAGCTCAGTTACAGAAATGTACTGAAACATGTCAGAGCACTTTTCATATAAAGCAGGTCTACATCATACTCTTCATTATATTAATTCTAATAATATTCAGTCAATGACTGATCCTACCTGCACGCTCTGGACCTGTGTGCTCTGGAGCAGGATGGTTCTGTATCTTGGTTCTGACTCTGAGAAGCCACAAGACAATTTCCCAGTTATGTGGTGTCGCATTATTTATATTACATAACATTATGTTACTGACTTGATAATTAAATAACTTGAACGGTAGTTTGCAGACACAGTTCAACATGTTGCCTTACCTGTTTTCATTGTCCTCAAATCACGACCTCCTTTTACTGAAAAAGCTGCTAATTTAGCACATTGAGCTGCGTCAGTTTCCAGAGCATTCCCCTTTTTTAAACTTTCTCCGCATCATGCTTGCTTTTCCCATCTTTGAACCGTGCACGCTAACGTGTTACGTCAGARCAAAAAATAAAACAACAAAGAAAAAAAAGACGGGAGCTGCCAATTAGAAGCGGAGGCAGCCCAGGTKGTATGGCAAGCATTTGTATCATATAAATGTCTGGCAATACAGGGAAAGCCGTAGAAGTGATCTGATCAATAACTAAAAAGTTATACCGGCCCTTGCGGCCCAAATATCAGACCGGCCCACCGTGAGAAGTCCAGATCTTCCCGATTAGCCACGCCGGGCCTGATGTAAGGAGCGTCTGAACATGGTGTTAGATTTTTTTATTTTAATTTTTTTGTTTGAGTTTTTATTGTTTAAACTCGAAAGAGAAAGAAAGAAAGTAAATGTCTGGCAATACAGGGAAAGCCGTAGAAGTGATCTGATCAATAACTAAAAAGTTA
>NW_013952463.1:299880-303207 GCF_001266775.1 Austrofundulus limnaeus
GTAGTACAGTATGTATTTCTTTTTCAAATGACTGTCTTTTTTTGTGTCTTCTTCTTGAACAAGGCCATTGGATCCAGTGGCAGATGGAAGATGCTGTGGGCTTACTTGTATATCAGTGTTACCTATAAATGGAGAAATTACTCAGCTAAAATGTTGAAGGTGTTTCAGAATTGTTTTCATTGTTGTAAAAATATTGAGTATTAATCTCTGCATTTCTTTCACCTGCTCTACAGATGTACACGGCTTGGTTTGCAGCCCTTGGCTTACCTGTGGCGTCGAGACCAAGAGACACTTCTCTCTGAGATTATATCATCTAATCTACATGCTATCCTCATCAAAGTTGCTGCCTTTGGTTAGTGAGTTTCTCTCTTCTCTCAGTGTCTTAGCTAGCATTTAGATGCTACTTTAATTCTCGACTTCTTCTCTTCCCACTTTTTTTGACTTCCTGACAAGCTTCCATTTTGGTCAGATTGTGTATCAGGTTAGAAAGAACATAATTTGGATAGATGAAAGATAGCAGTGAGAACAAGTGCTGTAACTAAAGAAAAAAGGAGTGATGATAAAAGTAAAGCTCTCATCATTAATCAGCAGTGATGTTAAGACTTGTGCCAGTGGTAAACGTATTACAGCAGAAAACAATTTGAAGATGAATAAGAAGCACAGAGGGAGGAGACGTGGGGAAATTGAGATTACTTAATTAGCTAACGCTAGTTTTTCTATGGCATAAGTGCTTTTGAATTTGCGGACCTAAATATTTTCATAAGCGCTATAGAAATTGCGGAGCTAATTTTTGGATTAACGCTGCCCACCACTGGTAGCCTGTGAAGTGAAGATTAAAATCTGGTGTCTCTCATTCACAGTTTGTAACTGCTTCAGCGCTGATGAGAGGTTAATGTGGTGACACCTTCTCTCATTTTGCCTAAAGACAGGGAGATCAGATTACTGTAAAACAGTAAAGATTGAAAAGAAAGTTTTCTCTTTTCCTCTCTCAGGTACATGATATTAAGACCCCTGTCTGTATCTGCTTTGATAGTGCAGTTTGGATCCTTTTTGATTGTGTCATTGATAAATGATGATTACAACTACAAGCAGTTCTTTTTATTCCTTAACTATTCTCAGAGATGAATCATTATATACACACTGTTTGTGTGCTGTTAAGTGCTTGTTGTCATCTTTGGAAGCAATCAATTGTAAAAGGGGCCATGGCTGACTGATGACCTGCAGAGCTGAGTAACGTGTTGGGGATATTTAGCATATCTTTCAACACTGCTCAAATAACCCCGTRTGGAATGCACTTGCTAGGCCATTTATCTTCTGTACTTAAGTCGCTGCAGCCATTTCTCATTTTTATGGCTTTGATAAAGCTCATTTTGATAATAAAAAATACACTTTGTAAGGTGCCCATCAAATGTGGAGCGATGTTAKTATCCAGGGTTTCAAGATATTTTTTGTTCTATAATTTACTTGCCAAAAACAACAATTTTGAAAATCTTTATCACATGTAAGGCCATAAAATATTTAACCTAGCATTTAACAATAATTGATTATATTGCCAATCTAACCTTCCAAAACAAATGTGTGTTTTAAAGAAAACACTCAACTCTTAAGACTTTAGTCACCCTCTAACTCTGTTCCCCTACCAAGCTCTCTAATCTAAACACAACTTTGTCCAAAAGCRAATTCCCTACATTTTTTGAAAGATTATAATTAGAACAGCAGATCACCTCAGGTGCCTTTTAAGTGTGTGTCTCGGCCGCTACACTGTAGATGTCTATGCGAGGATGTGTACGTGTGTTTTGGCTACAAGTAAAAAGAGCAGATCATATCAGCGCTGACTTCTCACCTGTCCCAGGGCAGTAGTAATTAGAAAGTAAAGAATTGAATGAGATGGTGAGCGCCCGAGGCATTTTAGGCAGCACTTATAATTGCAGCTTTGGTGGGAGCAGGCCTGARCAGTGAGGTGTACTGTTTAGGGGAGATTGGGTGACAGAAAGGCGTACCTGGTGGGCTTTGGTTTGTGTGTGACAGAACAGGAGAAAGAGAGTTTTAAGGATTTACTTCTGTAGACCCAAAGAGAAAAAGAAAAAAAAAMCAACTTTCACAGGGGAAAGGTTAAGCTGGCATCAGAACTCCCAACTGCACCAGTTTATGGAATTATGAAGCTGTCTGAAATGTGTTTTTTTGGTTCCTAATAATAAGCTATCTGAGATTATTTTTTTCTTATTAGTCCCTTTATAAGACAAAAGAAAATTTTCCTTGGTGTTTACTTTCTTCTTTTCCTGATTCATCCCTTTTTTAAAGAGACAGCTATCCAAATGCTCCTCAAAGTAAATCCTCTCTCAGTCTTCATATGTGTGCAAAAAGGCAAGAGTAAAAAAAAAAAAAGAAAAATATTTTTAATACATTTTTTTCTAAGATGCCAAAATTAATCGAGTTCAACCACCTCAAGTTTATGCAAATGGGTGTCACAAGATGTTTCTCATTAAAGAGGATTGCATTGTGTTGCGGTTGAAGTGTCTCTTTAAAATGCAGTATTTCTTGAGCTAACCTCACTAATTGGCATTTCCAAAGCTAATAATAAATATTCATGTAATTAGGTAATTGATTGATTAGTGCAGGTATGTATCAGGGCACAAGTTCAGCAGTTAATTGGTCCTGAGCTCCAGGGATAATTGGCATGTGTGAAAATTAAGGTCCGTCTGCGTGAACGTTGACCCTTCACATAAAAATAGCCTTTGAGCTACCAAAATATTAAATTCACTCATCCTTAAAAACAATTAATGATCAAAGACTTTAAAAAAATTCTCAAAATGTTTTTTTCTAAGAATGGCTGGGTTTTTCATGATTTTTTTTTCCTCTCTGTTTTAATAAACAGAAGAATTCCTAATGGGCTGATATTATTTTATAACATTTGTATTTTTCTTTAAATAGCTTAATAACTCTCCAGTAAAACACAAGATAAGAATAGTATCTAGAAATAGATTTGGTGATCAACAAGCTTAAACATTTTAACATTTCATTTTTCTCATAGTTAAACTCATGCTGTACTTTGTTCAGTTCTTTCTGCGCCATAGTATTATGACATATTGAAAAACACTGCAGAATGTATTTGTTTTATATTCCTAATAACTTCTGACACCATATTTGCCTTATTGCTTACAGTCAAGTTCAAGTGGTTTCAATAAGTTTAGAAAATTGCAGAAAAAAATAATTATATAAAACTACCAATTGTTTTATTTTTTATTATTTCAAGTTTCTTTTAAAAAAGAAAAATGTAGATCCTACTTTTGTTTTAGTACTTAAATGAGTTATAAATAATAAAACACT
>NW_013952463.1:303432-305237 GCF_001266775.1 Austrofundulus limnaeus
ATTACATTAAAGTCGTAACATTACGAGAATAAAGCCATAATATTACATTAAAGTCGTAACATTACGAGAATAAAGTTGTATGAAAATTAAGCTGTACTATTACAAGATTAAAGTCATAGTATTATGAGATTAAATTTATAATATTATGAGAATAAAGTTATAATATTCCGAGAAAAAAGTCAAAATATTCTGAAATTAAGGTTGTAATATTAAAGTGGTACTATACCCTTTACACAAAAAGCAGTCTTACCACTGCATTAAAATGAGGAAAGTTGAGCAAATTGTGAAGCTGTTCTTTAATATCAATTAAAAAATACTTAATCTTTTAGCACATTAGCTTCAAATTATCAGTAGCAGGACTTTGAATTGATAGCGCAAACAACTATATGATAAACTGAAGCCATATTGTAATTAATGGCTGCATTGACAGATTTAGTCATCACGTAATTTGGATGGAAGCATTTTTCACTAACAGTGACCAAAAGTCATTGCAGACTACTTCAACAGAGACATGCATGACTGTCCACAGCAGGTGTGAGGAAAGTGATGACGAAATGATGAAAAAATCAGGAACGTAAAATGTCATGTAAGATTCTGATATTTTTCTCATAATATTTTGATTTTTTTCTCTCTTAAAATTACGACTTTTATCTCGTAATATTATGACTTTAATCTCGTAATATAACTTTATTCTCGTAAAATTAAAACTTGAATCTCGTAATGTTATGACTTTATTCTTGTAATAAAAAAATCTTGTATGGCCCTTATACTCCATCGTAAGGTCCCAATGTCCCAAAATGGTGGGAAAAAATATTCGCTACAAAATACATGTTCCTTTTTCTGTTTGTTAGCATAATATCTTGTGAACCACTATATGAACTTTAATGAAACTCGTAATCAAGTGTACATCCACAACTGGTTAACTTTTGGAGTCACCACCCAAACCCAAATTGCCACCTCATTATATTATGATAATATTTTATTGTCTATTTATCTATAACTCAGTCAATCTAACAAATATTGAGGTAAAAATATTCCCAGAGGCATTGTCATGCTATATTGTAAACACACACAGTCTTTATTTATAACTTTGGCATGCAAAGTGGTGGTTGATATGCATTTCTTAACGTAAGATTACATTTTTATCCGACTGCAATTCATGCTGCCCATTATTAGATAAGAACTTGACAAATTTTACATATAGCCTTGTAATCGTATCGTCTTTTATACCGTGTCATTTTCCTCCCCTGTTTTATGAGTTCCCTTCTGTATTCCTTTGTCTGTCTTAGACAGTTTAAGTGATAGTGAGCAGTCATTGTTTGGGCAGGGGTCTTTTAGAGCATTGTTTAAAGGCCGGTTCGGCTCACCTATGAGGGAGGAGATGCTTATTTAATTTGTTTAAAGGCTAAAATGTTACACATCATGAATCCAATTTTCTCAGCCTTTTCTCTCTGAAGGCAGGGATTAAAGCAGAGCTGTCAGCTGGCACGCCAGATCTTAAGACAGCCCGCAGATATCCGTAATACTACGCTCAGCTGATGGTATCTAGCCTCTCCCTGCTTTTAATTTGGCATTAGGCTTTGCAAGCAAAATCACAAGCAGTTTCAATTAAATAGGTAACCCAGTGCTGTCGGTTTGCAAAAAAAAAAAAAAAAAAAAAAAGAAAAAAGAAAACAACCTCTTCAAGGGGTAAAAGAACAATCATGGTTGCTGAAAAGAAATGAAGCAAGATAATAGTCTGGAGATAATTGTCTTTGAGTACTAGAAGAAGTGAGAGAAGCCTTTTGTTTTGAGTGGAGTTTTGT
>NW_013952463.1:305733-312781 GCF_001266775.1 Austrofundulus limnaeus
TGGTGGCGCAACCCGGAAAAGCCGCGGGCGTCAAGGACTGACGCGAGGGGGTCACCTGATGCGTCAAAATAAGACGCAGAGGGAACTTTGGAAAAGCGTCAATATGTGATGAGTCGGGAGTGAGAATGTAGTAAAACCATATGCTTGATTTTGTGGCTTTCCTTTTTTGTTGCCAAAACAGCTTTGATTTTTAGAGACATAAATAATGTACCTCTAGATATCTTACAATTTATACCACATAAACACTTGTGTCGGATTCTTTTGGTACATGACCTGGAATGCTGCATTTCACACAGCTGCACAGCAAGACCCAGAGATGGGAAAGTCTAATGAAGTCTTGGCTTTCTTTGTTGTGGTCTTTGAGCCGTTGCTGCAATTTCTGTGGCGAGCTGGGGCACATTGTCCTGCTGTTGAATGCAGCAACCATTTGAGATGCCAAGAAGGTGTGTGTTTAGTCTGCAGTGGTACTGAGGTGGTGAATTGGTACCAGAGTAACATCCATATCAATGCCAAACTCTAAATTTCCTGACAGAGCATTGCATTGCAATGAAAGAATAAACGTTATTCACTTCACCTCTTTCTACCTTTCTCTCTTCAGTACCAAAATGAGCTTGTTCATCTTGATTTCCTGGTTAACTTTATCTTCCTCCTTAATATCAACCTCCTAAATGCCGACAGAGCTTCTAAAAATGCATTTTCTCATTACAGGAATCCCTGGTTTTAAAGTTCACTGAATTTAATTGGTGTTTTATAGGATAATATGAGGTAAAAAGCCCCTTTAAAATAGAATCATTCCTCTCTGTCTCTCTTAGGGAAACTCGCATCTCTTCAAAGTGTGGTCTTACTGTCTCGGTGGCAGACTAATGGCAGCTTCTAGTGGGCTTATTTGGGTTTAATGTGGCATAATGAGGTTAGGTAATTGGGTTTAGGTCAAGTTGTAAAACAGGTTTAGAGGAGACAGAGATGTGAAGATCATGTAAATGAGTGGTGTTACATGGCTAAAGGCTCACAAGTGTAGCTGCTGCTTCTTCAAAGCATATATATTGTACAAATGCGACCTATCTTCAGGTACAAATGGTTCCACAAACCTTAATTCTGTATGGAACATCAATTAAAACAACACTCATACAAGGTCTAAGTGGTCTTTGGGGAAATAATTCCACATTAATGCTATATTCTATCTTTAAATGCTATCTATTTGTATCATTTTGTCACTTGCTTCTGCCTTTCTTGGTTTCAGTCATCGTCTTCCCTCATTGAAAATATCAAATCATGTGTCATATATAATTTAGGAGCTGGGAAGTTAATGAACATATTAAAAAACATTGCACATCCACAGCAACTTGGGGCCAATTTTTTAAATTTGTTAAAAGGCATGACTAATTAAAAAGGATATTTTAATTAGGTTGAATTTGAATACTTTTTTTTAACCCTCCTTATTACCTTTGTGGCAGGGTTAAGATGAGAGGATGTTGAGATTAGATATTCTCACACTAATTAAGACTACACATCCCCTGGGAAGAGAATAAGGGTCTGCTCATTCCATCTTTCTGCACCCTGTCCACCCTCCTTCTTTTCCCCCTCCCTCCTTACCCCTGCRTCTTTCCCCCCGTAGCGCTGGACCACGGGGACCTGGAGGAGAGACACATCTGGGATTAAAATGAACGTGGAATGGGATGCGACATCCCTCCTTCACATCTCCTCTCCATTTTCTCTCATCTCCCATCCGTTGCTCCCCATGGGGGCCTGAAGATGACACATTAACCTTTGAGGTTGTCAGGCCATGAGAGAAGAGAGATTCTCACATTAGGATTAACTTTATTCATCTAATTAAACACATGATCGTGCCAACAGACAAGACCACGTGATCTCAATGAGTGGAGAAGCTATGCTGGATTTTCTGGGAAATGAATAGGCCTATTCAGCAACTATTTTTTATTGCAATGGCATCACTGTCACAACTGCGCATCACTCAGTATAGGTCATCAGCTACTTGTTAATGAATATGTCAATCAGTCAGCAGCTATAAAGTAGTAAGAATAGGGCTAACTTTTATGAATAAGCATCAAGATGCACTTGTTTGGCTTCAACAACTTTACCTTTACATTGTTGGAAAACAACCAGCTTCTTTATGGAATTTTCTCAAATCTTTCAGTTTACATTCATGTCTTCTTGTTATTTTTATTTTTATTTTTATTTTTGTTCTAGTCTCCATATAGAGCACCTGGTACTCAGGGCTTTGGTTTTTATTGTTACGGTGAAGAACACGCAGTATGAAATTGTAGGCTGCACTTTCTCCCTGAAAGGAGTGACAGGGTGAGATGGAGTTCACTGTGATAGCCTCAAATACAAGCATCTAGGAGACAAAATCAGGATATCCAATTCTCAACAAGCTTAGTAAAGTGTTGACTATTTCATTTGCTCTTTCATTCCTTCTAATGCTATGTACACAATCCCTAAATTAGACTGATCAATGTGCTAATCTCCCTTTGAGCCAAAAGATTTTTGATTTAGATTTCCTTAAAAAAAAGTGTGTCTTTTCTAGGAGGTGACTTCTTTGGTTGGCTTGGTTTTTGGTTTATTGTCTGAGGAGTGGGGGCCGGTGGGCCTGTGTGTTGGGAGTGCGGCACCACTGGGTTTGCATACACACCTCCACACCAGCCTTCTCTTCGCCTTCTCCTTTTCTCTCCCATGCCTGTGAGTCACTTCCATGCACCGTTTCAGGGGAAGGGGAGGAAAAATACAAATAAACAAAAAACTCTTTCCAGAGTTTATGTTCTCAAAGAGAACTAGATGTGTGTGTGTGTGTGTGTGTGTGTGTGTGAGGTAGTTGGGTTTAGGGAGTTGGCAGGCAAGGGTGTGTTGAGAGAGTCTGTGGCCAGCAATTGAAAATTGTTGCCCTTACACAGAAAGATCTGTGTACACTTCCTGCAAAGTCAAACAAATWGAACCAGGGTGCAGGTTTATGAGAGTGTTTGTGTGACTGCCCGTAAACCTCTCTGCCTGTCATCTTCAATCACTGTTCTGTTTCTGATCAGACCTCATCTCTTTCTCTCTCTCTCTCTCTCTCTCTACATGTTTGTCTCTGTGCAATGGCATTTGTTTGTGTGTTTCTCCTTGTTTTGTGTTGTTTTGTGTATATTGTTTGTTTTTCATGTGATGCCAGGTCTGGATCCAGAGAAGCACTTAGGGAAATCCCTTGCTGAAATGGAACCCCATCTGAAACAGGTCATAGATTGGTTGATACCCTTTTTAAATTTTGACCTTAGTACTTAATAAATTGTAGGATTAATATTATATAAAAACATTTAATTTAGTGTATGTTTCTGTATACACGTGTATGAAATTCAAATGTTATTTTTTCACTGAGCAGCTCTTCAACAAATATGGAGTCCATATCTGTGGTGAGGGAGGCGAATATGAAACTTTCACCCTGGATTGTCCTCTCTTCAAAAAGAAAATAGTTATGTGAGTAAACCTTTATATTGTTGCCTTTCTTTTGAGTATTTTCAAAAATGTCTAAAATTGTAAATTTTATTTTATTTGGGCAGTGACACAGCTGAGACAGTAATCCACTCAGCAGATGCTTTTGCTCCAGTTGGCTACCTGCGCTTCACCAAAATGCACACAGAGAACAAACATGATGTGAGTCAATCGTCAATTAATATCCCTTGTTTCACAAATGGGGTCAGTGCTGTTCAAATATTTTGCAAGCAGAAGTTTGACCCGCTTTAAGGATGACTACTTTAAAGCTGCTCTCAGGGCAAAACAATACAAGAATACAACCCTTTGGTGTCTGATAACTTTGTCGAAGGGAAGAGAAACTCTGCAGGGTAGAGTTCAGCTCCAGAAGGCCTTCCCAGCTTGTTCACACACAGTCTTGCTCTCGGTCTTTCCTTTAATCCCTCCCTCTTGCACCTCTAGCCCTAGTAGCCTAGTTTGACATCTGCAATATTTGCCGCAGCCTAAAACAAAGCCCAGCTTAATAAACATGTCTGCTCACATTAGGCCGCTTTGCATTCAGGTAGATGGCTGCAAGGACACAAGCAAGGGTGGCAAGAAAGGAGCATGAATTGGCTTTTGGCAAACTGGAGCCTGAATAAAAGCTCAGAAGTTATAAGAATGGCAAACATTTTACTTTACCGTAATTCAAGTTAAGAAATGCTGAATTATTATTATGCAGATCATTTATTTTGATGTTTCAGGTTGTTTAATCCTACTAACCATTCAGTTTTTCAGGTGCWACTTGTTTTTTTTACAGTTGTGGTAAAAGTTCCAATATGGAATCAACACACATTTAAGACAGTGTGAGATTTGCATACCATGCATTAATATGAACCTGTGCTTTTGTGTTTGTTCAAAGCTTCATGAATGTACTGTACTTATGCATGTTAGATGGGGGATGGGACTGTTATGGACAGAAAACATACCCCGATCCCACAACAATTGCGACCCTGCAGCTTTAGCCCCTTGAGCTTTATATTTTTTTTCCTTCCACCCCCATCACACAGACATTGCATGCTCCCACAACCCCCCTAGGTTGCTGGGAGAAGAGCAGGGAAAACCAAACCTTGCAAGAATAGGAGAGAGGAAGGGAGAGAGGGGGTGGGGGGGGACCAACCAGGGGAGAACCTGCCCTGGTTCAGCCTTCCGAAGCTCTTCTCGTCAGGGTGACAGATCCGCGGTGACACCAGCACTAGAGGAAACGGCACCAAGCTCAGGGGGTGGGGATGGACCACCATCATTTGCCCTCCGTTAATGCTAGTCAAGCTATTTTTCATGCTGGCCAGGAGAGAGAGGCTGGAGTATAATTAATTTGATTATCATATGGCCTAATGCGGCTGACAGGAGACGAGGGGGGTGAATGAGTGTCGGGCAGAGTGAGGGGAGCATTGAGGTAATTTGAAATATACATTTAAACGCTTGACGCCCAGCAAGATTTGGCAGGTCATATGTATGCCTTAGAGAACGGTGATGATTTTTTATTTAAAGATGCAGCAAAGTACAAGTAAACAGGTGAAGGAAAAAAAACATTGTAAAAATCTAAAACGTTTCACCCATCTAGTCGGGAGTTTTGACTGACAGGCAGCATGATTGAATCTACAGTATCAGAAAACACCACTCTCTATTCGCCTGAACCACGAATATGTTAGCATGTTGTTTCATATTCATTCACCTTGAAGTTATGTGCGTCTAGGTCCTTGTCATGTAAAAATGACACACACACTCAGCCTACTTAGTTGAAAAAGGTTGGCTAATTATACAGCGTTTTGTCTGGCTTTGCAAAAGGCTCTGTGCTCTTTGGTGGGCATTTGGCCTGATGAATTCCCTGTGGCGTTTTATTGCAGGATGTGGTGGCGATAGCGCTGCCCCATGGTAGTTGTCCTTGCCAGAGCGCCATTGACAAGATGACTGAAGAGGTGGAATATGCTGATCAAGCCGAAGACAACCAGCACAAATTTACATCAAACTGTGACCTTAGTTGTCAGCGGGGCCACGGTGAGATTCATCTGTTGTGAGACTCGCACATGCAGACATGCATGCATGAGTGTGTATTTATGTCTCTGTGTGTCAGATGATATCTTTGTGTGGTGTGTGCTCTCTGGATCTGTGTCGTATGTGGCCAGCATCATAATGCTGCTGTTTGTGAATGACTGTTTGACAAGAGCTGTCATTTAAGTAGTGTATTTGTGACAGTCTCTGAATTAATTTCACTACCATCATAAACCACATATGCATGCCTTAGATTTTAAACAAGATGTGTCTCAGCTGTAAAACAGAAGCAATACCTACTTGTTTTTGAATGTTTCAAAAGTTTTTACCAGGCATGAAATGTGATTCATCACATATGATCCAGAATGCATGACATATAATATATTATACACAATACATGACAAATAATACACAATATATGCCATATAATACATAGTGCACAATATAAGATGCATGACACATGAGGCATTTGTTACACAAAGTATGATACACAATATACAGTATGGTGCATGAAACATGATAGAAATGACACGATACACACCGTGTACTACATGATACAGGATGCATGTTACATGATTCATGACACATGATGCTGTACATAGTGCTTGGTGGACAATAAATTAATACAATTTGAAACAGATATATGATACATAATACAGGTTACATGACACTTAATACATGATGCATACAATACAATGCATGGTACACTATACCTGATACATGATACACAATTCACAAAATATATTATCTAATACCTGACACTTAACACATAGTATATGCTGCATATAACACAATACACAATGCATGATACATGATACATGATACATGACACAATACACAATTTATGATACATGTCACCTAATACCTGATACATAACACATAGTACATGCTACATATAGTACAACACAACAATGCATGATACACAGTACCTGACACGTGATACATGTCACCTAATATCTGATACATGACACATAATTTATRATGCATAAAACTTGATACACAATTCACGATACATATCATCTAATATCTGATACATAACACATATTACATGCTGCATATAACACAACACAACAATGCATGACACAAGATACTGTACATGTCACCTAATACCTGATACATAACACATAATATATGCTGCGTATAACACATTACACAATGTATGATACACAATGCATGACAATTGATACACAATTCATGATTCAAACATAATAAATGTAACATAAAACATGATGACAAACTATCACTTTTTCTACTAAAAAATCCTAACTTGCCWATTTGCCATGATCTTATCCCACAGCGAATTCTCCATCATGTTCAAAAAGAAGCTCCAGAGGCTATCAGTGGATCTCGGGCATTAATGGACTTAAAAGTCAAGAAGTTGAAATTGAGAGTCAGACATCTGCAGCTTTCACACAACTGCAAAGTAAGAGAAAACTTAAAAAACAATAATATTTTTTCTTTGAGCATAATGTCTGAAGTAAGAAAGTTATTTTATTTATTTGTGTTAATGATACAATGATGTGTGTGTGTGTGAGGTAGTGTGTGTGTGTGTGTG
>NW_013952463.1:314028-315775 GCF_001266775.1 Austrofundulus limnaeus
CACACACACACACACACACACACACACACACACACACACACACACACACACACACACAGAAGCGCGCGCACACACAAATGCATGCACATTCACAGTGCAGCCATGTTAGATGAGTTATCATTCTGCCCTGCAGAACTTTAAAGTGCACACTTTTACAATGCATCTCTCTTTTTTTCTTGTTCTCTTTTTGATGGAGATAGAAGAGCAAAAGATGAAAAGCATATTTAATGTTTATGGTGGTGCTTGGCTGAACAGCCTTCACAGTGCAGAGACAATATTAAACAAGTTAATATTTAATGAACAACCTCTTTGTATGAGGGCGAAGTAGTGTGAGGCGCTAGTGTTGGCAAAGGAAAAACAAACTTGAAGCTCTTTCAGATGATTGTAGGGAGAAAAGGCTTTGTTTTAAGCACTTGTGTCTATGTTTACATCTGAGGCCAACAACATGGTGTTAGACTGCTCTTTATAAAGAGGGCCACAAGTAACACTTTTTAGAATAGTATATTTCAATGTCATATTAACTACTTCTAAAATGTAATGGTTATAATATTAAGATGACTGTATAGTTGGATGATCACTGTATAATRTAGGTAGCACAACTGTAAGCTTTGTTGGTTTAGCTAAACCAAAAAAATCACATTATGTGCTGTTTTGTTATCCTGAATGAAAATGCTTGAGTTTATAATTTTAGTTGCAAATGGAAAACTTGCAGTGGGAATGGATGCAGTTTACAATTTTATAAGATGAAAAATAAATATAATTTGTCAAAGTTAACCAAGCTCTTTTTCTAGTAAATATACGATGTGGTCAATTGTGAGTTTTTTATTTGGTCTTAAGCCTGCCCAGTTTGTCGGATTGTACAGCTTAATGTCAGCTTTTATAAATRTAGTATACAGTATATTATTTTTCATCAGTGTTGTATAGAGGATTTTTTCAGGCTATGTTATTGTAGTTTGTTACCTGTAACATGCTACCTGTCTTCAGATGAAATGGACACCAGAGGTTGGAAGTTGAAAAACATCATATTGGTTCACCTGTATGTGAGGAACATGGAAGACTTTGCTGTCCTTAATTCAGTCTACAAGAAACACTTTGATACAAATCCTCCAGCCAGGTAAAGGTGCAAACTGTTCAAACTTTCATTTACATAACCTTGTTTGTTTTTAGTGAATGTTTGAGTCGGTAATTGAAAGTTTTCTCTTGTATCTATGCAGGGTTTGTGTTCAGGCACCTCTCCCTGCCGGTCAGCTGCTGCAGATGGACTGTTTGCTCCATGACTGGCTTGAGCCTCCGGAGGAAGGCTGCTTCCACCAGAAGGAAGCCCTGCATGTCCAGAGCCTGTCCCACTGGGCCCCAGCTAACATAGGGCCGTACAGCCAGGCCCTCAGGGTAAGACCCACAAACTTCCAACAGGGAAACAGGTAGCCATGACAGATTAAATTCGCAGACAACAAAGGGACGTGTTTGCTTAAGTAATTGTATCATTTTTGAAGGGCTTCCATTTACTCCAGCTTTAACTATCGTCTGTTTTTAGATGTACTATTTTTAAACAAAACATATAACATTAATTTACTTTCATATTTGCAGATGATTTATTTAGTCGTAATCTTTGATCATTTTAGCCTTTAGCTATTTTATTTTAGAATAATGTTAATAGGCCCATACAGTTATTTACAGTTTATTTTATATTGTCATTTTTATTCATATTTTTGTCAGATTATTCCTGTACACATGTTATCATACATCA
>NW_013952463.1:315915-319891 GCF_001266775.1 Austrofundulus limnaeus
CTTTTAGAAGAATGTCATAAAAATTATACATTTTTTAAAACAATGTAAACATGATATTTTGAACATTCATTTATTCTGCCCAAAAAAATTCCACTTGCATCTGACATTTATGATGTTTTGCTTCAATAAGGAATTTACAGTCGCACAGTTTACATGCTTTGTTTTTTGTCATATGAAAATATCCTATAGATGTGTCCCAATCATTGATGAATGTGTGTGAATATGCATATGATTGTTGTTTTAGGCAACAAATTATTCTCATGGCTGCTTTTGTTTTTCCGTACAAAAATGTATTCTTTGTATAGTTGTATATTTACTTTTGCACTTGTTTGTAAAGCACCGTCTTGAACGTTTTTCACATTGTTTCAAACCTTGAAACAATGTTGAATTCAAAGGCAGAGCAGAGGAAGTGTGGGCTGTGGTTGCACGGTTGGATTGGTGTTGTGTTTACCCAGTGTGTATTATATAGGATTACACTTGTCAAGGTACTGTCAACAAGGATAGTGTCCATCTCCTCCACACTGTCCTTGATCCTCCAGCCAAATCCGTCTATGAGTGAGAACATGTGTGGATTAGTCGTTTGCTCGGAGCTTGACGGCATATCTCAGCAGTGTGTCACTGAAGTTCAGCTTGGATTCTTGAARTGTAACCTACAGACTTGCGTTTGCTTTCCGTCTGCAACAGTGTTTGATTTCCTCAATGAAGCCTCATTGAGACATGAAATTAAAATCAGCTGYATGTTAGTTATGTTGCCTCTGGAAAAAAAAGCCTAATCTCTCATTCCTCTAATTATCATTCAGATTCACAGCAATTTGAGAAAACAATGAAGCGAGTTTGCTTGCATGGCACTTCACACGACCCCAGCGTGGTCTCTGTGCATCTCCTCCTCCTCCACTCAACAATGGTTTAATTTGATCAAAAATGTATTAACAATTCTTCAGCGCAGCTAGAGAGTTTTTACATATTGATACAATTACCCGCTTGCTGTGAAAAAGCATGGAGACCTCACCCCCACATCTCTCATCACTGCCGTGTTGTCTCTATCTTGACAATTTTCCTCTGTGACTGTTCCTCAGTGCCGTGTGACACCATGAAGACAATTGCTCAGGCAGTCACAGTTAAAGAAAAACTGTTGTCTGATATAAAATAGGATTGTTGGAAATAATTAATAAGTTAAAGATTATTATGAAAGTGGTTATTARATAAACAGATATGCACTCATTAGGCAAAGAAATGGTTTTATACCCTGTATGTAAGATAGAAGTTTGATTTGTTTGTTTGGTTGTAGTGCRTTGTAAATAGTGAATTATTGGACATGCATGTAATTAATTCTTATACTAGTTCTTCACCAATTCTTAATCTGTTAAATTGTGTTTGATTACCATCAACTTGTTCGGAGACTGCACGTGGAAAGGAGCATTCTTGCTAGAACCTGGTGCATCTCTGCTTTTAAAAGGTTAATGAAATGTTGTACGTTGTCTATGTAAAATAAATAAACTGTGAACAGATATACCAAAGGATCAATTCTGTTTAGAGAGTGTACTGAGTTATGTGCAGCGCTGGTGATAATATCAAGGCCTGCGGGCAAAATGTGACTTCTATCCGGCCTGCCAAAGGAGCTGTTAGAAAATTATTTTTTAAACTCAATTTAATATAAAAATAGATTTCAAATCAATGGTAAACTTTAAATTTATGATTCAATATAACAAAATTAATTAATTAAAAAGGTGAAAGATAATACTTATCCTGCCCCTGAGCTGTTGGTTTTAAGTAACTGTGGAACCCTGAGCAATTTTGTTGAATAGCCCTGTATTAATGTCTCAAAATAAAATGACTTAAAGCCAGCATTGACCATAAACTACATCTCCTATAATTCAAGTCGATTATACATGGGAATTTCCTGTCAGAAAGTGGGAGAGTTCAGAGTTCAGAGACAGCAGCTATTCACCACAACTMAACAGTGAGTAAAACTCCCTTCATTGTACTTTTAATAGTATTTCTGCATTATTTGTCTAACATGCAGTCACTTGTACACGTTGTACTTTTCAGTATTTATAAGAGGATGTGTTTCTGTGTTTCTATGCAGGAAATACCACGTAGAGCTCAGTTATTGTTTGTTAAAATTAATTACAACTGGTCCTTTGAGGACCACTATAACGCTCATGTGGYCCTTGGTGAAAATGAGTTTGACAYCCCTGCTTTAAATCAGTGAGGTCAACTTTAAATAAAACTTAAGTTTCTATTGTCGAAGAGTTCTTTGTTTCTTTTCAGTTTCTCAGCCAGGTAGGAATTAGAAATGCTAACCATTAGATTGTTTACTTCAGTTAAATAGCGCTATGAGCACAATGTTTGTCTATTTACATTGGGACTAGTTTATTTGTCTGTGTCCAGTGATTTGAGAGACAGCACATGGCCAGTGACAGAAAATGGCCTTACACAACATAATGGCTGTAGGTCTCCACATGTAGAGCCGCCGCCGGGGAAAGCATAGAGGAACTGCTTATTGGACTGGCGTGTGATGGATGCTGGACTTTCAAACTCCATCCATCTATTCATCTGTCTGCTTGGCTTGTCACGTCTCTCAGCGTCAGCTCTCGGAAATGGCAAGCTGACTGAATGTCGACTTGTTCTGGCAAGATGACAGATTCAGATCTGACTTGATTTAGAGAATTAGTTAACCTTTTTAATGTCAAAGCTGGGGGGCTCTTGATGTATTGTATGTTGATATATAATCCTGCATCGGTTTAGTTTAAAGCCCCAAGCTACAAAGAAAAAAGGTTATTTAATTTATGCTTTGTTTTATGCTTTGTCATGTTTTTCTTTTGCTTGACTGACATGTGTTTAGAGGCTGCACCATGATAAGTATTGCCACATAATTATATCTTTTTTTGTTTCTGTTGAATTAAATTTTTGACACTGATTTTGTTTTTCTGTCTTATTTATCAAGACTTTAATGTGAATGTAACATTTTGCCTGTCATTTATTTTAGATATTTACATAATCTAATTTAAATGTAAGCAATTTAAATTATTCATTTCACCAGTCAATTTATTAAAAACAAATGATGTTTTTAGACATCCATGTTTTTCTCAGCATGTCAAAACAAATTATAGAATTACAATAATATTTTTCTAAATCAAATTTATTATCGTTGCACTTCCTGTTTGAAGCATTTAAACAAATTGTTTTTCCAATGACAAAATAGCTGCATTCTTCAACCCTCAGTATTCCACTGTTTTTCTTTTTTAGCAGAAATATGTTTGAACTAATAACAGAAGATTGCACAAATGTGTTAGCAGATGCGCTAAATTGGTCAATCATCTAGAGTTAGCAACAGGGGTCTAGGATCAAATGATTTTTTTTCTCTCCCCCTATGTCTATTCAAATTAATGCTGCCTATCTGGTCACATTCCCTTTGGAGGCACATTTACAGAGGCAAACACAATAGCTAAAGCAGGTCTGAATAGAAGGACTATCAGCTGAATGGTTGTTAAACATCTCCTCTTTCCTGTTAAGGCAAGTGGCTCACCCCTGGGATATTTGCTGGGGAAATTATACTCACTGATCACATTCTGTGGGGTGTGTTTAGGGAGCTGCTTGCACCAGCCTCGGGTTGCGAGCGAGTACCGACCCCTTCGCTTTGGTCCTCTAATTGTGAGTGACAGTCAATATTGTGGGAGATTGTCTTGCACACGCCGGCGATAGGATTTGCATTGGATTTTGAAGATTGTCAAAGTGGACTGTGAGGCATCAGGAGCGAAGTGGATCTGACGCTGCCTATTAGCATCAAATAGCGGAGTGTTATCGAGGCGGGTGGTAGAATTTGAATAATAATCTTCCAGTAGTCTAAATATCTAAAAACAATGGATTGATGACTTTGTCAGACCGTTTTGACCTGAAGTTAAGAGGTCAGAATGCGTTAGTAGTGTGTTAAACTCATGTTTACAAAACAGTTGTGTAAAACAAAATTAAGAGA
>NW_013952463.1:319942-361312 GCF_001266775.1 Austrofundulus limnaeus
GTGCCTTTCAAGACACCCAAGGACACTACTAAATTAATCTATACAAAATTACAATAAATACACTGAAACTATAACTATAACTATAACTATAAACTAAATGACTAAAAAATTAAAGTGAGAAGGCAAATGTGAACAGATGAGTTATAAGTTGTGATTTGAAGGTTGCAGGAGAGTCGATACTTGCTTCAAATTATCGTTTTTTTATCTCAAATATTAATACATTTTAAGAGAATTTGACTATTTTTAGTTAGAAACCTGAACACAGAAAATGCAATATATAGAAATTAAAGTTATTGCTTCCCTTTAAGGTTTAGTTTCACTCAGAATGTTTCATTGCTGCAAAAACCCAGTGTGCAACCACAACAACCAAAGGGAAAAAAACAAGCAACACTTCCCTCCACCACCATCTCATCAAACAACCTTCCCACCCTTACATCTTCAAACTTCCTCAGCTCACATCTAGAGACTACATTTACCTCAATTATCACGGAAGAGTAATTAGCTAAAGAACAGTGTGTGTGCATGCATCTGCATTCRGGGAGGTATCCATGCAGCACGAACAGATTAATTAGGACGTTTAACTTCATTTCTAATACAACAAAATTAATCCCATAAAATATGAGGCGTCTCTTAGGAGGTGCCTGTCAGCATCTGATGCCTCTCCCCTGTTTGCCATAATCTATTAAAACCCTGCTTTTATCTCACCTCTCCCTTGTCATGCGTTATGGATTTTTTCATAAACATGRCCCATACTTCATAAATGTCTCAATTTTCTAGTCTATTAACATTACTTCAAAAGCGCTTGATAAAACAGGAGGGCATGCGTGAAATAATGCACCAATAATATGAAACGCTGGAGGCTAGAACAGTAGGGGCGGCTCTCCAGCATGCACGCTCAGACAATGCAAGGGATGTTATCAAGTTTAATAAAAGAACAAATGATCACTTCCAACTAGGGAGGAGGGGAGACGAGGCAGGGAGGACGGTGTGGGTTCAGGAGGAGAACAGTTGTCGAGTAATTGAGTTGATGAAAAATGAGGTCTTGAAGGCTTCGCGGTTTGAGAAGTTATGCGATTGAAGGCTCCTCAGAGCTGTGGTATTCATCAGCACGTGTAGTTACTTGCTCCTATTTGCAGCAGAGGATGTTAACACGGATTTGTTTTCCTTTTCATATTACTGTAGGTGCAAGCAGAATAGGCTCGTTGTTTCTTTGCCTGAATGCCTGAGTTGTGTGCAGCGAGTTGAACCTTTTGTCTGGGGAGAGAGTCGGCGAGCGTTTTGACTGACAGTCGAGCCTCACCTCAAAGCCTTTCCGCAGAGAGCATCGATTCAGTTCCTATCTCTGCATATCACCTCTGTAGGCTTGTTCCCAAACACCAGGGTCAACTGCCTTCACTTGAATCGGACAAATAGGAAACGTGCTGATCAAACTCAGTAAGACCTGACCGCAGAGACGTGTCTGCTGTTAGCCCCGAGGCCAAGTCTCGCAGGGACGCATGTGGACACACACATACGCCTGTGTGCTCTTTGTGGTAGGCTCTGTGCGACAAGGTGAGTTGTTGTGATCGTTAAAATGAGTCATGGGTAAGTCACTGTAATACTCTCATGACTAAATGAAATGTATAAGGTATTCAAATGACAAGCACATGCAAACTACACATTATCTCTATGATACGTTATCTTTTATGCCAGAATGCCACAGCGAGAGCAGGACTTTTCCCCCTTCATTTTTTATACATCCCCACATTCCGAGAAATATATTTGTTTTGACACGTGGTCTTTGCTTCATCTTGGGACAGTGCTGAGCTGCTGGCTGGGGGATGGGCGCTTGTGTCTCTAAATGCAGACACATATATGCGAGAGGTCAGATCACACCACCTTTTTAATCTGATGAGGGGGCAGTTTTATGGGAAGTGGTAGACAGCAGCAAGGGTAATTACGTTGCTTCCAGCACTGTCCTCCCAGGCCCCTGTCTTCCCTTGCTTACCCGCTGTGACGGCGTGGAGGCTGACCCGCCTTGGCGGTCATCATTTCCATGAGACATTGGCGTGTTTTGCTACAGTATCCTGTGCTGCTGCTGCTGCAGCTCTACATGGGCACAGGCTGGTATCGGCTTGTACCAGGCGAGGACAGGGGAAGGACTGGATCTGTCAGAGTGCATCGGCTCTCAGGCGGTCGCCTTTGCCTTTGCTGTGCCTCTGCCTTGGCCCCTGCCACACTCCCACTCAATAATGGGCCCACGCCAATGACAACTGATCCTAATTGTCTTTGAACAGCTCTTCATGTATTATTGGTGCCTGACTGCCTTGGTTCATGTCAACAAGCCATAGGAAGTTGGGACAGGGTAGCTATCGTCCCTCTTTTTTTCACACGCAAGGCAAAAACAAATATGCAGAGATACACATCATAGTATTTGGACATTGTATGTAAATGTAGGCTGAAGTTTACTCCTCTTCGCAGGTCCAGATGTCCCTCAAGAAGCTTGGCAAATTCACAAATAACTACATTAAAGGGCACAATGTTTTGCATCTATTTGGGGGAGTGTACCAAAACATTATTGTAATCTATATACTGTTTGAATATAATTACATTTGATAAATGGTAGACGCTGATTTTTAATTTAAGAGAACCGCGTACTACATTAGTGTGTATGTGTGTATATATGAGAGAGTTCTTGTTTGCTTCTCACTGTGTCATCGCTGATGAGCAGTGGGAGGGTGAACGGTTCAGAGACATCAAGAAAGCATCTGAAAAGCATCATGTAAAGATTCCACCACTGCAGACATCTGCCGAGACACTCGCGCTATTACAATTACAATCACAAACACTCAGTCAAAACACATCAATTATTTGTAGTCCCAAGTGTGAATTATTACCCCATATCCCACTATTTACTTCTCGTTTCACCCCGATATTAGAATCCAGTGAAAGGAGAGGTGGCTGTTTTATTTGCAGGATGAAATAACTGAATACCAGATGCATAGATAAAAAGCATAGCGGCGTGTCCTGTCCACTCCCATCACTGTCTGAGAGAGGAGAGATGTATGACCATCCCATTACTATGGTAACTAGCCACTATATTCAGAGCTGCCCGGGTGTGTTTCTTCCCCCTGCCGTGACGAGAGGGCATAGCTGACAGGGCCTGCATACACACACATAAACACACAAATAGGAAGGATCCAGAAGACGTATTTTTTTTTGGTTTGTTTTGTTGCAAAATTTTATGTGGCAAATTTAGACAAAATATTACAGCAACCTTACATTGCAGAATGCTGATATGTAGATATTCTTTCTGCTGTTCAGTATTTGTTCAGTATTTCTAATCATCTTTTATCCATTTTATAATTCTGAATTGGAATAATTTAAGCAATCAAATACAAAGTGGTTATTAGAATGTTTTGTTTAATATAATTGTGATTAAGAGAAACTTGGATAGATATTATTTATATAATAAAAGTGTACAACTATAATCAGCCCATATTTATAAGCTTACTTCACTCAGTGTCTCTGAGTTATTGCTTTAATGCAGTTAAATGACTTTTGTAATTATGCCTCTGTGATTCTACAAGTTATATCAAAAAAACCTTCAACAACTGGGTAGAAATGACTACCTCCACATAGAACAAAACAATACATTTTCTGTCTTGTCTTTATTTACTAAGCTTTATTTTCTAGCTGCACTACAAATGACTCAGGAGAGGGTTAGTGTTGATTTCTCATTGATTTTCAGCCTCCTGCTTCGCCATAAATTTCACATGAAACAATTCTTCAGAGAATTAAGTTTTAACTTGGGTCATTCAGGTTTCAGATGCTGTTATTATTAAAACATGCTTTGTTGCAGAGGAATCTTGTGGAGATGAAAATCTACTGCCACGTGTTTTTGTTGTCTTTGGTATGTCAGCATGTTGAATTGAAATATAAAATTATTATCAATAAAGGTTCATAATGCAGAAAATTCCTAGTCCCACCAGTGAGGGCAGTGTAATAAAGAGATGTTAAGAATTCAGTCATAGGATATGAGCAATATAATATTTACTGCATGTCAAAATTTATTGAATTAGATGCAGTGCCTTGACCTAATTAATAGTTGCTGTATTTTTTATGTGGAATTGAGAACACTTATAAATTCACTATAATAAAAGTTTTTTTGTTAAATATATTTACCAAAACTATAAAAATGAATTTTAATCTTTGTTTCATATTTTTATTTTATTATTTTATTTACATTTAAATACTCTTTAATCATGCTGAGGTTTTCTATAATAATAATAATAATAATAATAATAATAATAATAATAATAATAATGCTAACACTGTGACTTCATGAAATTGTTAGTTAAATCTTTAAAGTTTTAATGTAAATTTTCTTTGCATATATCCTTGCTTTCCCTTGTTGAAAGTTAAGGGTTAATTATGTAAATATGTTGAAAATGATAAAGAGAAAAAGTAAAATCCAAGTAGACTCTCAACACCGTCTCGTCTGACGGTTTGTGGTTTTACCAGTGCRTTGAAGTCCTTCTGATGTTCAGTGTGTTTTTTTTTAATGTAACCATACTGCCATCTGTTGAGAAGAARAGGCATTGAATGTTGGTTCCTTACCTATATTTTTTGTTCCATATTTCTGTCATTTTGCCATCATCTCTTTTTGTATATTTTATTTGTGAAGACTGAAACCTTATTTTGTCTATTATAAGCATAGAGCATCAATAAGGCAGAAATGTATGCCTCTATCAGTCTCTTCTAGTTGTGAGCATAACTGTCTCATCTCATTAAAGCAGTAGCTAAATATTGCTAATATGCTACAAATATCCATAATGTCTCACGCAGAATAGATTTTTTTCAGTCTGTAGTGCTATCCTGCATAAATTACATTCAAAATGATACAGCTTCACCAGCATTGACACTTGCACTTTTGTTTATGTGTTTATTTGTATCCAGGTTAAGTTGTTGGTGCCTTTTCTTACCAGCTGGACTTTGAGAGAGCCTCATAAAAAACAGGCAAAACAGAAAAAGACAGAAGAGACGAGATGGTCACAGCTGGGAAGGGAGACAGAATGGGGGAGATGAGGGTTGCAGTTTCAGCATCATTCAGTCAGACAACATGCCCCTCAGCTGAAACAGCGAGACCCTCCCCGATTCTCTCGAATTAGGGAGATTAGCAGGAAAGCGCATAATGCAGGATGATGGAATTTGTCATAATTTGCATTGTCCTGGAAAGATTCGGCTTGATAGAGTGATGCATGGAGGGGTTTGTCATGTCCTACGGGCAGGTCATAGAGGAAGCTTGGCAGAAATGATTTTTGCGATATGTGCATCAGTCGTAAAAGCCTCACAACCAATTTGTCAAAAAAATGTGAGGTCGGGACAGTTGAAGGCAGCGGGGCATTTCGCCTAACCCAATGAAAAACCATGCCCCTCCATCACTCTTCGTTCACAGCCCGGCTCTGGTGTGGCACTGTACTACAATGCAGAAGACAATTTCATTACATCAGCCTTGGGTATTTGTTATGATTTATTTAAACATATTTTTAAAATTATTGTAGCAACTATACCCATATACAACAACACACAAAAACAGGTTAAATTAAAACTAGCTATGTCTTATTATATTTTTGGGATTAAATGAGAAGATGTTTTTTTTTGTTTGTTTATTTGTGCCTTTTCCGATCCATCTCCCTGAGCGTTCAGATTTCAGGCCTCTGACCTTGTGTATCGGACTGAGTGGCAGATCCTGACCAGCATAAAGCTGACCAGAGCTGACACTGCGGTGTTACAGCTCCACATAGTTCAACGTCTAAAGAGTGGACATGTTGAGGACAGCTAGAAGAAAAGGAAAAGAAAAATATACACTAGCTTTGAAAAGTGATGGGAGGGGAGGACAGGGGGTGGGGGGTACTGTCCCTCAGACTGACCATACATTGCTTCAACAATGGCTCATTATAGTTGTGTAATTTGAGTTTTTCTCTCTTTTTATCAGTATAGGAATTGTAATTTTTAATGTATGCTAATGGATTGTATTCTGAATTCATGTGCAACCTTAAACTCGGTAGAATACATTGAGAAATTCCTTATTTGTCTCTCTTCCTTGTGCACTTCAAATGGTTATTTATGTCACCGTTTAAGGAACACTAATGTTTTGTGACAGAGGGGCATACAGGGGTTAGGCTCAAACTGGAGCGCCAAGGAAACAAAACAAGGAGGAAATAAAAAAACTAATATCTTTCCCTATTTTTGATGAATCCTTAAATCAAGAATAACAAAGCGAAAGGTTCTGTGGGAGCAAGAAAGGTCGTGGCTCTGCTGAAAGGTTTGCATTTGTAGAAATGAGGTGTCAGAAGAGGCAGGATTTCCTCAGGGTGCGGCACAACATGAGCCCATTTCTTATCATTTACTTCTCCCAAATGTGATCTGCTTTGGATTCCCTAATTCTTAGAGAAATCCACAGACTTGAAGCCAGTTCAAGATGAAATCGCAGCACACATCCCTGACAAACTGCCATCCACCACACAAGGATTAAACAGTTGTCGTATTTCAAATCCCTGCCAAAAGGAAGTACCGGTAATATATGCACTTAAATRAATACAAAACCCTTGTCTCAGTTTTTGATTTTTGCATTTTGAGGTGTTTTTCATCTCAGAGATATTTAAGAACAGAAGAAATGCATTGAAGAGAAAAGAGAAATCTTGAAATTTTGCTCATTAAAAATAACAAAATTTATTAACATTACATCAAAATAGTTTTATAGCTCAAATCAAGTTCAATTTGAACTGGTGATGTTCTTTTTTTTACATTATTACATTTTCAATACTCACAATTAATGGCTTTTTTTCTAACCAGTGCAACATAGATGATTTCCTCATAACTATTTAAACAACTCTCAAGTAACACTTAATTAAACTGAAATATAACATATATTTTTAAGCAACACCACACTGCCCCTCCCTTCAGTTGCATGGCTCCTGGCATGAAAGAAAAGTTATGATATATAAATCTAAGCTGTTTTGCACATTTTGTGTTATCATTTTTCTGTTTAAATTATGTATGAGGTCTCAATGGGGAGAAATGTGACCATTAGCATATCTGATAGGGACTCTGGAGCTGTTTTCCACCTCTCTCTGTCCTTGGAACGAGGCAGACTAACCTGACTGTTCGTCAATACCAGGTCATTTTATCCAGGCCGGCCCGGTTCATCTACACCAATCTAAAACTCTGCTAATGACACCCTGAGACGTTCTCAGTGTGATGGGGGACCCAGAGGGTTCCAACACTAATATGAATATAGTCTAGCACCGTCTGGTCTTCTCTGGAAGCTCTTTGACAAAAAWTGCAATTAGAAACACCTCAGACACACCAATTTGAAATGAGACACTGCTATGTTCTCTGACTACATTTACTTATGTTACTGTCTACACCTCAAAGACAGAAAAAAAAACATTCCTTTGAGGTTGGGAATCTTTGGACTTGTCCCTAGGTTCATTAGAGAAAAAATATAGCATTTAAACAGGCTAAAAGTAGATGAAGTCCAAAGCAAAAACACATCTCAGTTACATATTTTAACAAAATCAATAAAATACATTGTTTTGTTCCTTGCTGCTAAGCTAACTGGAAATTTGTTGGGCGTTAAGTCTTCAGAAATGTTCTAACATTTGCTTTAAATAAAAAATTTTATTACTAGCTTTGTGGGGAGGCTCAAAGGGATTATTTAGTTTCTTTAAGTTTTTTTAGCAGTCTCAGTTTGGAAAGATAAAGATTAAATTCTGACCAGATGTACGAGCTAACAACTAGTCAAAGAAAGGCCAAAGTGAATGTCTGCCATTTTAAAACAACTCTCATTTCAAACATTTTATAGCACTTAATGCAAACAGTATTTTGTAAATCTTATCATTGCCTTCAGTTATTCTAGCAATGATAATATACTATTCTTGTTGACAGTGCTTCAGAATGCACTGCAAGTGTATATTCTATAAATCTTATCCGCTGTAAAGGTTTATAAAAAGTAGTGTTCATGCGAAGTGTTGTGAATTCTTTTAGATTGGCTCTGCTCAAATTAGCCATTAGCTCATTTGACCAGTCAGAATTTAACTGTAATTTTCTATAATGAGTTTGTACAGAGAGGTGTCTTCAACAGGTGAGATAATAACTGACCATAACTACTCCGCAGAACCCACTTCCAAAGATATGAACTACTGCTTTTTTTATTTTTTGCTTTTCATAGATTAATTGTATTTTATTCTGGAATCTACAATGACACATAAAAAAAAAGACTGATGTCAATATTTTACTCAGTTGAATTATAAAAATAAACCAACAGAAATATGTTGCATTAGTTTTGCTTTGCCCACTAAAAGACAGCACATTATCCCTTTTCTCTCTGGACCATTTAGACTGCTAAGACTACCATTTGAAAAATACTTACCTTGTTAAAGAAAGTTTAATGTCATATGCAATTATTTGACCCTTATGAATATTAAAGGTTCCCATCTCTGGCCTATTAAAAATGCATGTGGCATTGTGGTTGTTGATCACGTTTAGAACGGCCATGCAAATTGGACTGTCTTTCCTGTCAGGGCCTCAGATGAATAATGTAGTTGTGTTGTATGTTCAGGGACACACCATTGACAGTCAATTAACAAGTTTGATTGGTGTGTGAACTCATTCTTTTGAACTGTTAATTTTATGTAAATAGTATTCGCTCTCTCTTCTTTACTGTCCCCCCCCCCCCACCCCCAACCATGATCAACACAGAAACTATAAAACCCTAGATCCTCCACCTCCCACTAAGAGTAACCAGAGTGGGATGCTTAATAATTGATCATCACACACCTGCTTGGTAGACGCTATGGGAAAATGCCTTTAACAGTCAAGGGGCTCCGTGCTTGCACCTTTTGATATTCAAATTGACAAATGGTATTTGGTCTTGATGAATTCTGAATGCAGCCAGCACTTTTTTATGTGGAGGAGCTTGTTAAAAGATTGTAGCCCCACGTCCAACCTGATGGACCTCTTCTCTGTTGGAGTGGGTATGATGGCATTTGATGGCTCGTAAATGGAATGCCAATTGACAATTTGTTGTTGATGTGTGGGGAATCTGGCTTTTATGTTAGGCAGTCACAGTAATGCAGGCTCCCGGGCAGATCCTGCTTTCAGGTAAATGATCCGGTGATTGATCCAAATGGTTGAAAGCAGTGTGGGCCTTATCTCCCTCCTCTCCTCTCTTTTACTCGCCTGCTCCTCTCTGACTTGTCTTCCCTCCATCTCTTGTCTCATACACTATCCCAGTAATTTGCAGCAGCAAGGATGGAAGCTAAAGCTTCATCAAAGCTGACAAGTGAACCCAGGAGCTGGGGATCATGGCTAACCCATTCAATTATGGAAATAGCAATGACAGTGTCTGCCCTCTAGCTAAACAGTTGTGTGGCTAACATCTTGTTTTGTTGGCGTCTGGTAAAAGACCCAGTTTTACACATTTAAAACATGGAGACATCTTGTAACCCACTAACATCTGCAAGAACTTGGGTGACACTGATCTGAACAGGTAAAACAAAATATATATTATGAAATAAGCAGAATAGGAAGTGAAGTTTGGGTAGTATTAACCTTTTGTACACACACACCACGCTAATTTCATTTGAAACACAATATTGTTGGCTGTGTCTTTGCTCATCGGTGAACTATCTTGTTGATGTTATCAGTTGGTTGTCTCCAAAGATCTGCATGTTGTGTAGATTTCTGAAATTTATAGCATTTCTTGGGCACCCGTTTGCATTGACTATTACTTAGTGTCCAGAGCTAATCCCGTCCAACCTCAAACACTGCTGATCTACCAGGTCTCTAAAGGCCTGACCTCCTAAATGCCATCCCTCATGCTGACTTGTCTGTCTGCATTAAGCAGATAGATTTTTTTTAGGTTTTATTATTCAAAGAGCTTAACTCTAACACAGGTATTTAACAGAGAATTGAGCTTATTATCACACGGCTAATTATGCTTATGAATAACATTGGTGCCACTGAGAAATATTGGCAAGCATCTAACAAAATATGTGTTTGCATTAGACGTGTGAAACATGGGCTGTTGGCGATAAGAAGATGACAATTGGGAGCTGGAACTTGTTAATTAATGTACCGCTAATCAAATATAGGCTTATAGTTATTGTTGATTTGATTAAAGCACATTGTTAAATGATGTACTTTTTTTTAAACAAAGCTTTTTTTGTTGTTGAATGACTTCACTCAGTTTTCTAATTCGAAACATTTTACATAGAATTTTTGTTTTACTTAACACATAATACTTGCGTAGTTCACTCTTTCATAAATAAGATATTATCTGAATTGTCTTTGAAAGCTAACTTTTTTATTGACTAACACAGTTTCCAAGTCTTTTGTTCAGCATCATTCACTGTGTGTGTGTGCCTGTGTGCGTGCGTGCGTGTGTGTGTATATATATAAACTAATAAACCATAACAAATAATTACTGTATGATACCTTGTTTGCAAGTCAGATTTTAGTTTCTGAACCAAGTTTATTACTTTATATTTTTGAAAACCTTAAACCATAAAGGTTCACCAGACAGATGTTTTCAATTCTTTAAGACTTCATTTTGTTAAAAACTGCACCAGTTTATTTAGAAAGAAAATAAAAATACCTTTACACCTTATCTTATTTTATTCTAACTCCACACATAACGAATCGCAGCTTGATCATTTGAACAGTTAAACTAGTAAATCAGTCTTATTTTTACATTTGTCCTTTGATTTCYAAATATAGTTAACTCAGTAAGCTGGACATACAACCAGTTTAGGTGGCAGCTGGCACTAAAAAAACTTACTGTTTTGTCTTTAAACCTACTGGAGATAAACCAAAATTGTTTAATGCCGATCTWCAGAGTCAATCAGAAAATCAGCCTATTCCGGTCTTCTGTTGAACAGTTTAGCTGGACCGGTGGCTTGGCTTGAGTAGTAACAGGTGGTCACTACATTGCTTTGATCTCTACCACTGATCATTTTGTAAAGTGTAAAGATATTTTCAAGAGATGTGATTCTTAACAGCCCCTCTATGTAGCCTTTTTTTGTAGCATTCTTATGATTTTTTTTGTTATAAGCACAACTTTATCAAGTTGCAAATGTTGACTAAATCTAAACTTGTTTTTACTGTATCATTTCTGATGTTTTTGTTGCCTTTTTTCTTGTTCCAGGTAGGTGAGGTGGTGTTCTGTGCTGGTCAAATTGCTTTGGTCCCCTGCACCATGCATTTAGTAAAGGCTGGTACCTACACTCAAACCCGAATGTCTTTCAGCCATGTGAAGAAGGTTCTGGAAGCTGTGATCAACAACTTGACTCTGGCGCATGTSGTCCAGGCCCACTGCTACACTACAAGACGCCAAGACATTGCTATGATCAGAACTGTCTGGGACAGCATGCTGAAGTCTACAGGGGAAGAGAAGGTCAGACACTTTGGAGTAGAATTTTGTTTTATGAAATATAAAAGTGTAGTTACATAGAAAATGAATGACTTGTTTTATCATAGATGCAGAGGAAATATTGATAATACTAATAGGATGAGCACATTTTTAATGGATTTAAAAAAAAAACAACTGAATACATGCATCAATTATTAAATAAAAGAAGGGGAAACTAGCCATGAGATTCTTGTTTTTCAGAGATGCCTATTAAACTTTGTGTTTTATAGTTAAAAAAAATATATGTGGATGTTTCAAGCCCCTCTCTGCCCCCATGAGACCCAAGCCACTGCTACTGATATTTACCAGTGAGTGTGCTCATGAAAAGTTGATGATGTGGGAAACGCTGGCGTCTTTGATAATGCAGAGCTTGGCACAGAAGCAGATGTCTTCCTCAGAGCCTCCCTAATCCTTTGCCCCCACACACCATTTTAGAGCGGTGTTCAACTCTCAGAGCAGCTTATCCCCCTCCTCGATCCTCTTCCCTGCCACCACCCTCCACCCTTTGCTCCATTCTGCCGCGCTGGCTTACAACCCTTGCTCCGAACATCTAATAGGGGCTCCAGTCTCCCTTGGCAGCCCTTCTCCTCCCACAGTAATCTGCCTAACCATGGGAATAGGGCCTCGGGGAGAGCGGCAGGAGCCCACCTCCAACATGTGGCTTGGTATAGATCTGAACAGTTTGAAAGACTCGGGCGAAAATGTCAACTTTATGTCACTTTGCAGCACTTTATAAAGCAGAACTAARTGAAAAATTCTAATCATATTTAAATTTTAAACAGCTTTAACACTTTTGATGGAAATATCTGAATTCTAAAACATATATGCATCACAACTCTCCAATAAATGCTGGTGGTTTTTTTTTTTTTTTTTTTTTTTTTTTTTTTTTTTTTTTTTTTTTTTTTTTTTTTTTTTTTTTTGATATTTTACAGTATTTGACTCATTTGCTTTAATGAAAATCACAATGGGTTAAAAGTATTAAAAGCCATGTCGGTGCAATGCAAATTTAGCGTACAGCCTGTGTCACTCTGTTAGACAGGCTAACTACAGGCAAAGCTTTGGCAAGTAAAACTTGGTTCATGCCAGAGGTGGCAGAAGATGGATAACATTGTCCATCTGTTGTGCTTTCTTACAACCTGTCAAAACAGTTTAAAATATTTATCTAACCTGTAATGTTTACCAAGAGGCAACGTTTTAAGATGTGTCTTTAATTGAGAATTCAAGATCTTACCTGCCAGAGAGATTCTATATTGTAGATGCCAGTCACCATTCTAACCACTCACTTTGTTTTGGCTTTAGCTCTTTTTCACTTAAAGGGCATTTTGCATTGCATGAAATGTTTAGTTTCCAACAGTTTGGCATAAACTTCAGAAAACTTATATCCAAAAGTTTGAGAAAAATAAAAAACACAACCTTTTTTTAAATTTAACTATTAAATAAATACATTTTAATTCTTATCAAACCTTGGTTTTTGATCATCTCACATAAACAGAGTGGAAATAGGTGTAGCGTTATAAGACTGAGTCTTTAGTTGAAATGTATATTTTAAGGTAGATATTGAAAAACCTAACATAATTTAATGAAGTCAAAAATATACAGTATAAAGGAATTCAAATATCAAAATTACAAGAAAAAATATTGTCTGAGAAATTAAATGATAAATTTTGGGCATCACTGTGGGTTAGTGGTTAGCGCTGTCTAACAGCAAGAATGTCCTGGTTTCAAGTCCTGGATTAGACCTGGAGTCTTTCTGTATGGAGATGAAATGTTATCATGTTTATGGGTTTTCTCCAGGTACTCTAATATCCCCCACAGTCAAAAAAAAAATAACATCCATGTTTAGGCTGCCTTCTACGGAGCCCGTGAGGGAACATGGGAGATTTTTTTTCTTTTGTGTTCCCACGGAACAGTATTGCGTTACCTCGCAATACCTTTTGCATACCCTCGCAAAAGTAGTTTATCACTATTGTGCCTGSCGGTTTATTAACAAACTCACATGTTCACCATTAGCGAGTTAGCCTACTGCTTTAATTCAGCTTCAGAATGAATATATCTCACACAGCCACGCATGGAAGTATGTCATATGCCGGTATTTTCACACAGTACATCAACGTCAATTTCACGAACTTGTGGTGACATCATGTTTTGGTAACAGGATATTTCAAAATAAAAGTCTGATTTAATTCAGTTCATATACAAAACAAYCTTTTGCGTGGGAACGCAAAACAATTTTGCGAGGTAAAGCAAAAGTATTGCGAGGGAACGCAATACTATTGCATGGGAACGCAAAAGAAAAAAAAATCTCCCCATGTCACCTCGCGAGCTCCGTAGCCTTCAGATCCAGGCCTTTCTTAAAAAAGAGATCTGTGATCTCAATGGGATTTGACTTGTTACATATGGGTTAATAGTAATAAATGAATGGTTCATGAAATCTTATGTAAGCAGATGAACAGAGCTGGCTCCTGGTTCCAGGTTGCTTATATCAAAATCTTAAGCAAAAGTCTTGTATACATACTGTACACACATACTGTATACATATGTGAGTGTGTGCACGTGCGTGCGTGCGCATGCGTCGATGTGTGTGTGTTTATGGATCAAAATGCAGAGTATGCCTGTGAAGCCATAGGGCCCCGTAGCTGTTACGAGTTAATAATTTTTCCAGTCAGGTGGATGAAGAAGCTTGCAGGGTTAATTGGGAGCATACTGGAGTCGCTACACGTGTGAAATTGTATTTACGCTGCATTAAACCACAAAGAGCTTGTTTGTCTGTGTGCATACAATAATGTGTGCAAAAGGTTTGACGACTGAGGAGATGGTGATGTGATAAGTCAGGAAATGTTAAACAGACATCCCTTTGTGATGAAACATGAAACATATTGAATGTAAAGCAAATATTAATTAATGCTAAATCATGTTACTGGAAAAAAAAAGTTGTGAACAATAGCTTTATTAACAGTTTGTGCTAAAGTCTTTTCTCAACAGCACAGCAAAACTTTTTAGGAACTTTTTAAGTGTACCTACTGCTGTGATTTTAAAGTGACCACATCATTATAAACTTTTCTTCTCCCTATTGACGTCGCAGTGAGTTTCATTTGCACAAACAATCTGGCAAACCTCACAGTGGAATCTTGGGAAAAGAGCGAATAAAGGGGTGAAAACGAAGGGATATTATAGCAGACTGACAGCACTACAGTAAGTGCTGAGACATAAGAACCACACGCTGAAGGCGTCCTGCTGGGCAGGAAATGTAGGGGAACTGGCTAAGCTGTGCAGCCCCATCAGCTCCCTGCTGTTCCCCTCCTTTACACCACTTCCTTATTACCGTGTTTACCGTTCGGCTTTCATGCCTATCGGCCCTCCAACCCACCACACGCTCCAGGCACATGAGCGCAAGTTAAAGGAGGGGAGGGGAATGGAGAAAAAGGAAAACAAACATAAGAAGGAGCAGGTCACACCCCATCAGTGTTAGAGAGCTGAGCACAGCAAATTCAAACTGCATGTGCTCTTACCTGCTACCTACAGAGTGAAAAAGCACAGGGGGAATGGTGCATGCCCTGGAACTGAAGTGGCATGAAGTAATGAGATGGATTGAGTTAAGTGGCTGGTGAGGAACACACACACACTCATTCTGCCACCTGCCGGCCCCCCTGACTTGCCACTCCAGCACTCAGCTCCGTCATATATCAAACTCTGTTCTTTATCGGATTAATTTAATTAGTGATGTCTGATCAGGGAGGAGTGAAAGTGTTCTCTCTCGCTCCGCTCTGCCAGCAACGGCGCCCAGTAATAGAGCTGTGACCATTATTCCATGTTTGCATACAGAAGCACATTAAATGTAGTACATTTAGCAGCACAGAACTGCTGAGCAATCTTCCCACCTAATGTTGAGTTGTAGTAGGTGCGTTAAAAAGGAAACAAATGTGGACTGATGTAACCTTATCCGACAGCTCTTATAAAAAGTCAGCAACTGTGCTGTGGCAATGAAATCCTGCCAGAGGCTTATGCACTGCAATGAAGTCCTCAAATCCTCTTGCAGACTGCTGGTTGGGTATACTACCCAGGCACTCAAGGCCTGCAGGGTGGCCTTTAAGCCTGGCTGAGCAAGAACTCTCTGTCCTGTCACTTTTCTCCCTACTTTSCTTTCTGTTCCATGTTCAATCACTATTGACAAGCGCTGGAGCACTTCCCTCCAGGAGAATACCTAGCCTGTGCCAGAAGTGCTAATCTAACATTTATCAAAGCTCTGGACACGTATATGTGCTGTCACTTTGTCTGACATGTGGCGAGGTCTGTGCTGACATGGCTTTTGTTGTTGCCCTCGTTGATTGTTATTGTTGATCACTGCAAACAAGCTCCCTTCAAAATCAGCACAGTTCAGAAATCTTAACCTAACCTCTTCACGTTTTTTTTTCCCCCACAAGTGTTTGCTTAAGTTGAATCTGAAGGTAAGTGCTACTTCAGTGAATGTGGCAGATTGGGTCATGACGGGTCCGTCTTTTGAAGGGACAAAGAGGCCAAAGAGGCCGCCATTTGGTCTTGTCAATTATTATGTTGTTTTCTTTTGTGAGTGAATATCAAAATAAAATGCAAGTAACCTGTTATTATTTTGCACTTAAGAAGTGGGGTGTAAGTGGATGAAAATTGATCCAGCAAATTGAAAAGGGGGTTAAGTGTTTTCTGCCCTATCGACTCTGACTGAAATGACAGTTACACAAAACACTCATTTCTCTCCCATTAGCAGATGAAGCCACCACCAAGCATTATTAGGGGGACCACATTGTAGCAGTGCTCTTGGACATTTTGTTTCTGTTAATGGCCCTCAGTCCAAAGAAGAAAGACCACTATTTTGCCTGTAGAAATGAAATTGAGACTTTAAATGTGTTTGATGAACATGTTGTGATTCTCCTCGAAAAGGCAAAGTCGTCTTGGATAGAATCTGTCATGTTGGCAAATGCAACTCAAATTTAATTCTTCTGTGTGTTTTATTTACTGCGGTGGCAAACACTGGGGATCATTCTGAATTGTTTGTACTCTGTCATTACCAAGGGTCATTTCACAGTCTCGCATTATTTGAAATGCTGTCAGCCTGTCATGTAAAAAGCCCGTCTTAGTGCTGCATGGTTGCATTTTTCTGATGGGCTTTACAATAATGTTGATGGGTTAGTGTTTGTGTTCAGAGACCACATGCACGCACCACAGCGGGAGGGCCRTACATTTGATTGATTGTAGTGTTTTAAGGAATGTATAGTATATAATTTCCCATGTGGTTAATTTGAATGCAATTTGTTTCATTGCAGAACTTCTGGGAATCTGAAGTCAAACCAGTGCCATTGTTGATCGTAGTGGTACCTGCCTTACCCAAGGATGCTGCTGTTGAGCTTCATGTAACTGCAGTTGAAGATGATCCCTCCCAAAGAACATCCTATCAAATAACTACACATGTGGGGCATGGATCTATTGAGTGCCACACTGAACTGTCTGCTGATGGCTGTAGTGGGTCTCTGTCGCTTTCTTTGGATGTTCTTGGTGACAAGCTGGAGGCAAGTGATGTGAAATGTATCAGAGAGGAAGTTGGCTCCATATTCGTGAAGGCCATGAAGATGATGAACACTCAGCTGGTGCCACAGTGTGCACGGGTGTTCTACAAGTGCAGCCACACGCTGGTTCATCAGATTGTTGAAGGTATGCCATCAAAGACACTACCCCCAAACAGCCACAACATTAAAGGTAACATATCATGTGAAATCCACTTTTTTAGCAGTTAAATGAAATTTGATGTGTGCTTGGTGGCTCTAGGAGTGCAGAAAAGTTGGATTTTGTTTCTCCTGGTGTTGCGTAGATATCTTTTTATTCTTTTTGGGTGATATTTTTCAACCCGTTCAGTTTTCTCTATTTTGTTTGACGTTTTCTTAACTATGACAGCAAATTATTTCAGACAGAGCTGCCAAATAAGGTCTGGACTTATCAACTACAATATAGTCACCTTCTTTCTCCTCTGGCTCTGGCTCAGACTCTGGCTCCAACATGTAAAGCTGGGTGGGCCAGTCTTCTGTTGTTGACATCTTTTAATTAATTTGTAAATAAAACTTTTTCTGCACCGCTATATAGTGTAAACTGGCTTCTCAAATTACAAGAGACCACTCTGGAAGCTGGAGCAGGGTGGGGTAGAAAGTTTGGATTTAAAGAGACAGCCTCAAAACGAGTTGATCTGAGACACACCTCAGAAAAGGTGTAAAATGGGGGCTTGTGGAGTTACAATACGGAGGAATTGAGACCAAACCATTGCAGTTCTTCTTTTTATAGATCCCAACTGAATGATTTAAATGTGAAAAAGAAGGATTTAAAAGCAGGATACACCTCCTTTAAAACCCTTGTGGGGCTTGAATCATATTATCCGCCTTTTTCCAAGGCGGGGTACTTAGAAATACTCTCCGTTGGTCCGTCCATTTGTTACAATTTCAGACAGCTGTAACTTCCACACATAAAGGCTAAAATACACCAAACTTGGTATGAGTCATCCATGTTGCATGCCCGGCCATTCCATGTGGTCATATGACATAATCGAAGCCCCGCCCCCTGACAACAAGAAGTGACCTTGTTTTGGCTTGGAAACCTCCATCTCCGACCCTCTTGACCTAATCAGCAACAAATTGTGTAAGAACACAGATAAGAACTTGATCTCACTTGCTTTCAAGCACAAAGACTTTTTAGTGAAAGGCAAGGTCATGGCGGTGCAGCTAAGTCAGACATCATGCTGTGGACATACGGTTGGCTCTGAAACAGGGGTTCTTAACCTTTTTGACCTCGGGGCCCAATTTATTGAACATAAAGTGGCACGAGGCCCAGTCAGACATTACCAATGTACAGATCAAAATGATAATTATTCTAATCTAAATCTTGGTTTAATTTTTATTTTATTTACATCATAACTAAACTATCATAACTAACATAACTAAATTAAATACACTTACAGTTTAAAAGTAAAACTCCTGTCAAATAATCACAAAACATGATTATGACAAACATTTTTATATTGTAACCTGCCCATAGCAATTAGTTGAACAAATACAACAGTCAGTCAACAGACCACTCAGGCTTATCAACACACACACACACACACACACACACACACACATATGTACTGTATATACTACTAACAAGAAGATCTTAACAACAGCAAATAATTCATGTCATGACACTAATTCTTCACCCTCCTTTTCTCCATCTGGTCTGTCTTTCAGGACTTGAAGAAAGTTTGAGAAGCTCTTTGGCACAGTCCAGCCCGTCCTTGGCCTTTGTTCCAGTCTTGGACCTGTCAWACTCCCAGATCTTCCACTTGTCCTGCTGGCTCAGTTTATAGAAGTGTATATAGCAACTGACAGCTTTAAACTTCAGTGAAGCCTTTCTGGAGAAATTACTATGAAAATCTAATGACTTAAAAACAAAAGGAGATGTGAAAAGACTTCCCATCACGGACTATTTATAATACTGTAGCTAATTGTTGATGTTTGATTAAAAAAAGTGTGTCTCTAAACGTTCTCAAAGTTTACAGGTTGAAGCCTGTGTTTATTCTATTTTGAACTCCAGAACCTTGGCCAGTGATCCACGTTTTTCCCCCCAGCAGAGTTTAAGACCACAACAGCTGTTACTTTACCTCAAAGATGAGTCTAATGAAACTTCTACAACCTAAAAGTACATACCAGAGGATTACAGAGCATAGTCTACAAAGCAGAGTTTTTTATTTCAGGAGGTGATAAACTTCATCCCCTAATATCTTACTGATTCTGGTGGAGTTTCTCTGAGCTCACGAGCTGACAGTCCTCATAAAGACCCAGCACCTCTGACAGCATCTGTTCAGCTGTAAACCTGTAGATTTACTGTGCGACTGGTTCAAGGCTGTGTGTAATGTATTTGGATGAGGTGAGCGAGTTTCTCTCTCATGCTCCATGGGGCACTAGGTGTGTTATTATTGTGTAATAGGCAATCAGCACCAAGCACCTGAAAAGATTAAGCCTCTTTATGTTTTCTATTGATTCAAAGGCAGCCTGGTTAATAGAAGAAGGACACGAGCGCGCAAGGCTTCAGGGCAAGTGTGTGCTTTGTTAAGGAGTGTGCGCACGTTGAGGGGATGTCGGTGGTCACAGTGTGACAATATTGGAAGAAAATAACACCATTAACCAATGCTCCTGGAACATTTGTTTTCTCAAAGAGCGTGAACCATATTGATAATCTAAGTTTGAAAGCATCTTCACCCCGGCGAATCTCTTCATTGTGCTCGTGGAGCCGAGTGGGGTATTGATCTTCACCCAACACGATGTTCTTCTGATTGTTGTCATCAAAAATTGAACAATAGAGGCAGCCGATGGAGCCTTAAGAGCTGTATTGATTGTTGAAAAATACGAAGACGCAATTATTTATGAGCACAAGCGTCTGATTCTGCATAAATATACAGTGTGTGTGTTAACGTTCAGCTGAAATAAACACAACCTTCCACTGGAGGGAGATTCTGAATTTTCGATTGATGCTGCTGTTGATTTGTTTCTCAAACTTTTTATTTTATTTTATTTTTTTTGTTATAGTAAATGTCTTAACATGTATTCAAACATCTGTAAATCGTGTAAATAGTTGTCTGATTATAAACTTAGCACAAAACGTAAGGACGTGTTTGGTAGATTAATTCTTAGTTGTAACTATGCTTCTTGGCAATAAATCTTATACCGTTGGAAAGCCTGTTAATTTTCACAACACAACACAAATTTCCTGACTTTTTGTGGTAAGTATATTTAAGTGGTTGTAATACATGCAGATAACGTCAGTTCACAAACATAGCCAAACTAGGAAATTAAATTATTTTATTTTGAATTTCTGTTTGTGTCTGAATGCCAAGCCTGTGAATATGAATCACGCTGAAGGAGCATGTGTTACGAAAAAAAAAAAATGAAAATTAGGATAGCTTATTTTAAAACGTATTTTTATTATACTTTATATTTAATATAAATACATACAGCAACAGCCTTCCAGAATAATTTTTTTAAAGAAAACAAGCCCATAGAAGGTGAACAAAACAAATAACAGGTGGTATACAGCATATATTCGGGGGGACGACAAAACTAAGTGTATATTGGCATCATTATTTCTTAGCTTAGACAAGATGAACCTAATTTTCTTCAAGTGAAGCACATTTCCAATTTTTTCAGCCATATTTTCAAAAGTAGGGCTTTATCAGACTTCCAGCATAAAAGTATCACCTTTCTGGACATGAATGTAACCCCATAGCCTATATTTCTTGTCCCTTGCCCAACCTGGTTTAGGGTTAGGGTTTTTTTTTTTTTTTTGTTTTTTGGTTAAAAATATTTATTTTAAAATAACCAATAAAAATGTCAAATATCATTCCATAGGGATCATTTTTAATTATCCATAATGAAAGAAAATAATTTTCAATAAAACACAAATAAAGCATATGTTTTCTGTGCTATTTTTGATTATAAAATATTTAATACTGCAAAGGAATTCACATGTTCAAATTTCACAGCACAGACGAGCACAAGAATTTACTTCACGCTGACCACTTTTCCATCACACATTATATTCTGCCTTTCAGCAGACGTGTTTTTATACACACTCTGGCAAAGCCACAAGAATAGCCTCAGAACCAATGTGATGGCCTGTGGCAGACACGTTTCTTTGTGTCCTCACCGCAGTACTGCCTCACTAAATGAATAAAGACAGGGTGACATTTATCTTTTTTTCCCTTTCATGTGTTTTGTCAAATGTACATTTTCTACCAAGCTGACCTGCAACCACTCCACAAAGAAACAGGCTGCAGTGGCTAATATTGTCCTTTGTGTGGAGTGTACCAGCCTGCGGCCCTTGTCATTGTGGCCTTGCACATGGACTTTAACTGTGTTTATTCCTCCGGGCAAACCCTGCTGATGTCTGTGACTCTTCTTTTTTTTTTATCCCCACAGCAGTGGGCTACAGTAGGGTAGGCTAGTTTAGGTCTGGCCTTGACGCATGAGACGCCTCTTCACATCGTGGTCCTCTTGCCACACTGAATGTGTTTTTTTTTTTTTTTTTTTTAATGTTGGGATCTTTTTGTGTGTTTCATGATGTATTGTTTTACTTTCCCAGACGAATTGTGAAAGCAAGTCTTTATGGCCACACTATTCACTTTAACTTTCTCTGCTGAACACAACTAACCAACACAATCTGTTCAGTGGTGTCTGCTTCCCTCTTGTGGTCGTTTGAAGCACTACAGACTGGAAAATGTCTACTCCTTCGCTTCACTGTTTCCAGTGTTGTCTCTAAGAACTGTCATTATGAAAGCACTGTTCCCAAAGTTGGGGTCGGGACCCAATGTGGGGTCCTGAAACATCAAGGTAGGGTCCTGACAGGATTTTCTGAATTAATTACATTTTTGCCTTAGTTGTTACAAAGGAGTGAGGTTAGTATATTTAAAATGGATAAATGTAGTATAAAAATATTGTTACTATGCCCATGTTTTGTTGACCTGATACAAATGTTTATCATCCAAAAATAGTTGTGGGCACAGGTCTCTGCTGCTGTTGTTTTGTGGGTCAAAAGCTRAAAAGTTTGGGAACCACTGCACTTTGGTTCCCAAAGCTGGGCTTGGGACCCAATTATGGGTCACGAAGCACCTTGGATAATCTCCAGAAATCAATTTAAAGGGTAATAAAATAAGTGATGGTGTAATATTTCCCTAAAATTATTACAAAACCACAAAATAAGTATAAATATGTATTTATATTTGTGCACAAGCTGTTTAGATTGTCAAAAAGCCTGTGTTTTTAGGGTTATTAACAAAGTTCATGTACTCAGACCAGTAATATTTGGGGTCACAAGTTTTTGCCATGGATATTTTGTGGGTCAGAAGATAAAAAGTTTGGGAACCTCTGGTATAAAGTACCTCAAAGTGATACTTGAGTAAAAGYACAAGTATCTTATCATAAAAATGCTTTGGTAAAAGTTAAAGTCTTCGCTAAAAATATTACTTGAGGAAAAGTCTTAAAGTATCGGAAATATTTTGTACTTAAGTATCAAAAGTAAATTTCTGACACAAAATCTACTTAAGTATTAAAAGTAAAAGTACTGAGTAAAACTGAGAAGTTAGATTTTCAAAAATGACATTTATTGGGAGGTGACTTCTCCAAAAAATATTTTTTGTAATGGCACGCAGCTGTGATGGGTTGTGCATAAGCTAATACGGTGTCAGAATGGTATATATTTATACTTCTCAACCAACTACAGTTAAATTCGCTCCATCTAGGAGACACAATTTAAAGATAGTATTTTTTAAGTAATAACAACTAGGAATAAAATAGGAGTAACGACTTTCTACTTCTTACCTTTTTAAAAATGTAGTGAGTAGAAAGTACAGGTAATTGTGTAAAAGTGTAATAAGTAAAAGTAAAAAGTATACTGAAAAATAATTATTCAAGAAAAGTACAGATAACCAAAATTTCTACTTAAGTACAGTAACAAAGTATTTGTACTTAGTTGCTTTACAACTCTAATRTTTCTAACCATGTCCTCAGAAAAACTGCCAGGTAATAAGTCTATCAAATATGTAGTGTTTTTTAACAATATCTTTAGATGGGCAGCTTTTCATATGACAGTCCTTAAAGTGTAAATGTAATAAATGCAGGTTATTTTCAACAACAATACTGCGCAAAGCTGTGCTTAAAATATGGCAGATCCATGTCAAATCAAGAGTGGTGCTTTCATAATGACAGTTCTTAGAGACAACTTTGTTAAAAATGAACCCAAAATAACTGAAAGTGACCAGAAGGATAAACATTTTAATTATACTTGCCAAGATCTAAGAATAACATCTGTTGTAAAAGCGCTCTGATGCATTTCAGTAATCCAGGTAGAAAAATAAAAAAGAAAAAATAAGTAGGTCCTCTGGATGGGTCCTTCTTTAGTGAAACGTTTCGTCTCTCGTCCAAGAGACTTCTTCAGCCAGGCCCCAACGATAACCAACACAAAGAGGGAAAAAAGAAAAACAAGGGTACGTTGAGCCCCGCCTGCACTCACTGTGTTAAGCGATGGCCCTCTTTTGCATGTGACCACCGGTAACCTGTTTGTCCACCATGTGGAGGCAGGGCTTATAAGGCTGAGTTCACCTGAAACTCATCAGACTGAAGAGGTCTCTTGGACGAGAGACGAAATGTTTCACTAAAGAAGAATAAGAACCCATCCAGAGGACCTACTTATTTTTTCTTTTTCATCTGTTGTAAAACTACATACTGTTCCCATCAAACAGACAGATAAAACAATTTATTGGCAAATTACTACATGACACTGTGAGAATAGAAGCTTGTATTGATAAACTAATAGGAAACATCACATGTTCTGAATATGGGTGTTCATGTAATTTTCATTTAAAACGTTTATCTTTATTATAACATTTTAGTCCTTAGTAGGTTTTTTTTTTCTATGCATAAAACAACATTTACTTTAACATTAAATTGTAGACGTATATTATTGTCACCTTGACAGCACATAACAAATTATGGTCAAACTCTGCCTTTATATATAGCATTATTTTTTTGTGATATCAGTTACAACAACTAAAAAAAAAATAGCTTCGAACAAGAAGGGTAGCGGAACAAAATATATATAGTTTTGTACACAGGGACGATTATAGTAACGTACCCATCCAGGAAGTTGATCGCATACAGCGCGTTTTTGTGTACATGCGTATCCAGCCGTAGTTTCATCACTCATGCCAAATAAAACAACTTAGAGGTTTGAAAGCTTCCCTTATTGTATTTTAGTGTGGCGTTTTGTTAAATGTTGATAGTAACGTTTTCGTTCAAAACCATGCTATCGAGCTAAGTGAAGCTAACTAGCCTAGCTGGTCTGTTCATTGTGAATGCTAACTTTACTACGTATGTTGAAGATATGGGAAAGCAGCTAATAATAAACGCACGTACAAGCACGTTTTATTAAAAAAAACATATCATCTGTTGATCTAGACATTTTAAACTTATCTCAACACTTGTGGTTTTCTGCATTTCGGCGTTTTTGCTTTGATTACAGTTTTATGGCAAATAATAATTCATTTCTGATTTGTTTCCACAGTTGTCGTTTTAACTGTATTAAGATGGAAACAGCTGGAAAAGAAACTCCTGCTAAGAAGACTGCAACGCCTTCAGTGTCTCAAATAAATGCAGAATATGTCACGCAGGTAGTCACTGGAAACATTTATGTTATGAATTATAGTTTTTTTTTTAACTGTTAATGTGTTTTGTGTACTCTGAACAGATTGTACAAATAATAAGTCAAACTGGATAATGTTTTCGTCTTGGTGGCTTTATGATGTTAACAGTTAAAAATGTAGAAACTAAAAACACTCAGATATTTATAGCTTGTTACTTTTAGGTCATTAGCTATATACCAATCAAAAAATAAAATAAAAACACAAGTCCTATACATTAACTATATGCATTTTGTCTAGTTTATGCATGCTTTACCTCTTTCTTTCATTTTTATTTTTATTTTTTTAGTTGGCTAACAAATATTGGGCTCCTCATGCAAAGGACAAACTACCATTTGACCCTAAGGTGAGTTATTCAAAGCTGCAATAGAAATGTGTTACTTAAAAAATAAATAGCAGTCAGCTTATGTCAACTAAACTGTTTTAAACTGTTGAATTGGATGTTCTACGTCTTGGGATATAGTGTGGTGTTAGGCACCGGTACAGCTGTCATGTAGAGACATTTTCGCAAGAAAACTATTCATGCTTTGTGGAAATTTACGGATGTTTTTTTGTGTTTTGTACAGTACATCTTGGCAGGATGCGTTGTTTTGTTGCTGTTCTCCACTGTTGACACAAGGAGGGTCTTTTCTACAATTGTACCCTCTCTCACAGTATACTTTGGTTATTCAGTCCATTTTTAAGCATCCTATAATAACATACACTAAGGCTGCATGATATCAAGAAACCAGCGATGTGCGAGAACAGTGCTTAATATTGCAATGACTAGTAATAAATCAAAAAATATACAGTGTTGATGTTTTTATGCTCTGGGTTCAGAGCAAAAAGCAACTACATACATGTTTTCCATTACAACATGGAGTGATTATGATTTGATGTTTTTTCTCTGGTCCATTTTGTCCATCTAGACTGATGCTGACAAACCACTTAAATGCAAACATTAGAGACAATAATTTATTGCATTTTATGCATTTTTTGTCATATGCATATTGCACTGGCTGTTTTCTCAATAATGATAAAATTGTGATATATTGTGCTAGGGTTGGGCATAATCGTATCGTGTGCAATTAATCGTCACAAAAACAATCGATTATTTTTTGGCACTTGACGATTAATACGATTAATGCCACCAGGCAGACTGACTGGGGATTACTCCGGTCAGTCCCGTCTGTGCTCCTCTCCGCTTCAAATATGACGAACATTTTAAAAAAAGGTCTGTAATTTATTTATCTATCAATACAATTTAAAAATTGATGCCATTTCACACATTGCACTGATGCAGGAAGGAGGCATCTTAGACCCAGCTTGAAACATTGCGTGAAACAGGAATGGGAAATCGTCCCTATTTTCAGAGCAGCAGGTCCGCTTATTATAAGCGACAGCTTCTTTTTTTCTTAAGTCGCTTGTAAATTCGGTGAGTCGCAGGCTGCATATTTTTTTTTTTTTTTGGGCTTATCTTTTAACRTGAGTTGCTTATTTTGTGCTTGTCTTTCTTTCCGAATGACGTTCCTGAGACACCCCACGCCGGGAACCCCCCTTCTGCTTTAGCATACATCACTGCATGGGATTTCTTTACCAATGTAGTCCAATGCAGAAAAAAATCCTACGTTGTTTATCCACAAACTGGTCCAGGATTAAGCTCAAAAGTTTTTATCAGCCAGATTTTACCATGAAAATCGTCTGTTTTATCCACTTTTATGAGGTTTTGGCCATTTGACTCGGTTTGACGATCTTTATAAATCGTTGCTTCCTGGGAACGAGTCGCTTTTCTCTGTCTTTTTTTTAAGCGAGGGGTTGAAGCAAAAGCAGCATCTGAGCGCTTTCAGCACAAACAAACAATCCCACAAACTTCAGACCAAGAGTATGTGTTCTTATGTGGAGGGGGGTGAAAAGTTGGACCCACTCTTCAAACACACTAGATTACAACACACCAGAGCCCAGAGTGACGGGGAAAAGCAGGGGTGAGGCAGTGTGCTCCGGTCCGGTTCAGAACTGCTTAAAGTAATTTGTTCAAATGTATAATTGTCATGAATTATTTGTTTTATAACTAAACGTTATAATATAGCACTATTTGGGTCATTTGTGGCGCACCAAAGCAAGAAGATGACGTGAAGAGACGCGAAGAGGAGCCGCGCATGGTGGTGCCGACTCCGAGAAAAAAAAAAAAACAGAGACGCAGCACTGTATATTAATTATTTTATTCCCTCATTTGCACAGATCATGATGATGATGATTAAAACATTTTAATTTACTGAGAAGGGGGCATTTAAAAATTAKTTTACATCCCTGRCACGGCATTTAATTAATTAATAAAGATCGCCCTTTCAAAAAACAAATCGCATTCCAACCCTTCAATCGCCGAAAGACGATTGAATCAAAAATCACGCCATCCCTAGTGTGAAAGAGATTTTTGTTAAAGTTAAAGGCACATGTCAAGTAACGTTAATGCAAGGAAGCTGACTGCTGCCAGTACATTATGTGTTCTAGCTGTTCTCGCTAACAAAATGCAAGTTTTTGTTTGTTTCTTAAATTACTTTCTCTTCTTCTATTTGCTGTCTTTTGATGACTTCATATCATTATGTGTATGTACAGGTGATGGAAGATGTTTATGAACAAGAGATTCTCATGTCGAAGTAAGTGACTATACACAGGGTTCCCACGGGTCCTTGAAATCCTTGAAAGTTTGTGAATTTGAAAAAATGATTTCGACACTTGCCCTTGAAAGTCCTTGAATGTTTTTTGGGGATTGAAGTTATCTATTCACACAACAGATTTTATTATCTGTAAAAAAAATTAAATTAAAAAAAACTTACATTTGTTGCGGTGAATAACTCAGGATTACAGTAAACTGACGTGGCTTTCAACAAATAATGTGAGCCATAGTCATAGTTTTACCCAATCAGAGCAGAGTAGGGCAGGTCATTCTTTCTGGGCCCAGGTGAGAGCACCACAGCTCCTCCTGTCCTCACCGAGGGTCTGGACATGTTCACATCCCCTCCTCCCAAACTGAGCTGCCAAACCTCCCAGGACATAATTACATGTCTGTGTATTGTAGATATGAATAGGGTATACATTTAATCCACTTCTTTCATTGATTCCCAGTTTTTCATTGAACTTACATGATATTAAACCTGTTCATTGGTAACATTCTGCGGTAGCACAAGGTAATTGCCATCGTGCTTGGTTCTTGAATTTGAGGAAATTGGTACTGGAAAGTCCTTGAAAGGTCCTTGAATTTGTTGTTGACCAAGGTGTGGGAACCCTGTATACAACATATTTCACTGATGTTACTTATTTAAATCAGTTGAACACATTTCAGTTTTGACTGTCTTATCTTTGTATCTTCTCCACAGATTCGCCATCCGAAAAATTATGCTGCTTGAATTCAGGTGACTTATTTTAAATTTTGCTGTTTTTGTTTTGTTTTTGTTATTGCGACAGCTGCAAAGCAAAAAGCAACACGATTTGCAGTGTAGGTAATAACTTATGTTTCTTCTCTTTTAGTCAATACCTTGAAAATTACCTTTGGGTAAACTATGCACCCGGGGTGTCCAGCAAAGCCTATATCATGTCCATTTGTTGCATCGTTAATGAGAAGTTCAGAGAGAACGTTCCAGCGTGGGAGGTAAGACAAAAAAAAAAAAAACAATTAAATTGTCTGTTTTGACAAATTTTGATTGTTTATCAACCACTCTGTAATTCAAGAGTCTTTAGTTGTTTAGACGTACATATATGTTTCCTAAAAATACATGCACAAAGTTTCTGTGAACATTTACACAACGTAATCTTTGCTGTTGTGTGTTTTTTATAAGGTCTTCAAGAAAGAGCCTAGCCATTTCCCGTTCTTCTTCAAATGTGTGATGGAGGCAGTGTTGGCAGGAGAGGAGGCTGGTCTTACTGTGAAGGAACAAACTGTGCTTCTGGTCTTTCTGGATCACTGCTTTAACAGTCTGGTTTGTATCGCTATTGCATTCAATACCTGCTTTAACCTATTAGGGAAACAAATCCTTCTTTATATTATTTATTTATATTTGTGTGTATGTGTGCTTCCCTGTAATATTTATAAGCTTTATATTTATAAAAAATATATATAATTAACCACAATGCAATATGAATTTATTTAAATGTTGTATTCTTACACTATCAATAAAATCAAGAATCATTGTGAAACATTTCAAATATGTTAATTAAGCTATATAATTCTGTTTTTCTTGTTGTGATAGTTTAAAGCCACTAGAATAATTGCAACTTTGTTCACGTGATGTAAATATATACCTTACCCAAGATTCAGTTCAAGGATTTTTTTTGAGGTAGTTATTAGTGTTACCCACTAGGTGGCAGTAGTAGACAGGGTCAGCTGTTCTGTATTTTGAAAAGCCACTGCATCACTTTAAAATCTGCTGCGATAGCCTGCTGCACATCTAATGATACCATAAAGACTTGTAAATATTTTATTTGCAGACTTTTATCATGAACTATAGTGCTTTTTAAAAAGTGGCATACACAGTGGATTTTGACATTTTTGTCTTTGTCTTTTTTTCTTTCTGCATGCTCCTTCCTCCCAGGAGGTAGATTTGATCAGAGAACAGGTGCAGCAGCTCATCTCTCTGCCAATGTGGATGTGCCTTTTACCAGTAAGATGTCAGCCTGTCACTTGAATTAAGCTCTTCTCGTAATCATTGGCATCCCAAATAATACTGTACAGCTTTATTATCAGAATTAGGAACTGACTGTTTTCTGTGACATCAGTTGTAGATAAAGTGATGTCCCATTTAATCTTGTTTTTTTTTATATTATTTCTGCCTGATTTTATATTTCATCACATTTGCAGTCCAGACTCCAGCATGAACTGAAAAAGGTTCCAAAGCTGCAGAAGTTCTGGAATCTAATCAAGAAGAAGTTTGATAAGATGGATCCTGACGCAGCCGTGCAGTAATGATATTCTTTTGCTTGCGTTTTCAAAAAATCAATACAGACTTTATGAAATTATCATTTTTGTTCCACAAGTTTTCAGACCCTTCCTAATGGATGTTCTTTTTCTTTTTTTTTCAGGGCGACCAAAGAAAGAAACTTCCTCTCATCTCTCATTAAAAAGTTTCTTGGAGTCCTTATGTCGATTACTTCTTCAGGTAATATGGAAAAAGTGCTTTTATCTCCCCTGAGAAATGGGGCTGGGACATGTATATCAAAGTAAGCTGAACTTACAAATAAAAGTTTATTGTATTTAAACTGTGGAGAAGATGTATCCCATGTGTTGATCCTTACCTGAAATTAATACTATGTGCCTTTTATTCATTTTTATTAAATAAAGACGTAAATAAGCCTTATTTAAAAAAAGGTTCAGCAATGTTTAGCAGTAGATTCTGTTTATTTGAAATTCAATATTCTTTGTTTTGTAATCACAGTTTCAGTTGCTCTGCTCTCGTTTATTCTAAGTCGTGCCACTGCCAAAGGAGCATGCACTCCTGCTGTGGTACAGCCACAGGCACGGCCATCGTGCTTTAATGCAGGCCGACACATCGGCCCCCTACCTGAATGCTAAAAACAGAATGTGTGTTTTAGATGGAATTCAACACTGACAGACTGGATTACAATCTAAAGCCCAGCAAGAGCCTCATTGCTCTGATCCTTGTTGAATGCCTCAAACTTTTAATTGCACACACTTATACATAAGTATGCCTGATGAGGACTGAGGTCCCAGCATGCTCCAGCGCTGGTCAAGCAGCCTCTCTCCAGTCAGCACGACACAGTGTTGTTCATATGCATTTGCTACCATAATATTCTGAGTGAGAACTAAGCATCCTTGTTTACATGACATCCAACAGTTGCTGTTTTTTCTGTTTTTATTTTGAGATTTGCTTCTTGTTTTTTGACTTCATCATCAAACAGGATGCATTGTCAAGTCTAAGTTAAAGTGGTAACTCGAGGTGTCCTTCAATTTTCTGCAGGGTCTATATCCATGGACAAAGTGCATTACTGTGAGAGATTCATTGAGCTCATGATTGATTTGGAGGTAAGACATAACTTCCTGCTACACAGTCTTATTCTGGATTTACAATCTTTTGACTTTTGAAAAATTTCTTCTGGGATTAAGTTAAACTAAGTGTAAGTCTGAGGTGCATTTGCTGTTGAAATTATGAGATCTAGACATTGTTTATTTTTTATTTTTTGTGGAGCTATTTTCATTTTGTTTTTTACATTTATAACACACACAGGTCAATAGACAATGGATAAATGTCCAGTCCTAGGTTCACTTTATGTGCTTCTGTTATGGCTGATAATAAAGCTATTTACTGCTAGAAACATGAGTCTACATCAGAGTATGGCAAAAGTTATGTTCACTCTAATGCCAATTGTTTGGTATATCATGCTTATGGTTTTGAGATCTATTATATTTTTACTTGAATATAAGGTTTGTTATTAACATAAAGTGCATTCAGTATTTTTATTTTTCAGTTTTTGTTGTGATTACAAGTGTTGTAAAATTATGATACAATGTTAGCTTAAAAACTAATTAGGAAATGCAAAGGAGGGATTTTTTGTCATAGACTCAAACTTACCAGTGAGAATGGTGTGACTACATGTTATCACATAAGGTTGTTATTTTTGCTTTGGTGGCATTTTGTCTGTTAGCGGTGAGGGAGGTCAATAGATTTCATCTTGCTGTCTGCTGACATGCTGGCCTTGCTGTTCCTGGCAGTGGTTAGGGGCCAGCCAGCTGACTGTCTCCACAGACTTCCCCTGTCCTTCAGTGCTATCTTTTTACAAAGCTTCAGTTGCCTGATATCCATACTTCCTCTCTCTGATGGCGACCTGAAAATGAATGCATGGAAACGGATCWGTGTTGCTTTCTTTTTTCTTTTGCTGGCTGCTAGATGAAAGATGGCTGCTGGATATCAAGGCATCTGTTCTTTCTGTGTTTGAATGTCTGCTGTGTTTGAAGAGCTGCTTTTAATTGTATAAAAAATGTCTTTTACTTGTGTTTTGCATTCTACATTTTTTCCCCTCATTGTTACTTCATTCCTTGTCAGTTCTTTCAGTCATTACGGTATGATTCCATATGCTTCAGTCATGTTTTCACTCAGACTTTTCATCAACATGCTCAGAATCTCTTTGTTATATTTTCTACAAAGCAGATGTGTTGTCATATTGACAAGTTGTCTCACTTCTTGCAGCTACAAGAAAGTTGCTATAAAAGTTAACTGAGACAGGTTTTATGTTTTTTACATCTTACTGATCACATGCCTGACTTCAGCCTTTTTATCACAAGTGTCAGAACAACAACAAAAAAGCATTAGTACATGTTCATTCAGTACTTGATTTTAATGCTGCCATCAAGACATGTTTAATGCAAACATTTCAATCTGTCTTCAATTATTTTAATCCGGAACTCTGAAATATATAATACTCTTGTTTTGTTCTCACAATTTTCCTTTTTTATGTTTGAAATCARGTATTGTCTCTTTAATTAAAAGCATGTTCAAATGTTTAAACCCAGTTTTGTGTACGTATAGGCGCTGCTTCCTACCAGGCGCTGGTTCAACACAGTGCTGGATGACTCTCATTTGGTGGTTTACTGTCACCTCTCTGGCCTTCTCAAAAAAGAGAAGGAGGGACATCTCTTCTGTCAGGTAATGCAGTTGTAAATATGCACTTTCATTGACAGCATTCATACATATATGAATGATTTTTATGTTAGGATTTATACTTGCGTATATTGTTTAATTTTGTAGCTTCTTGACATGCTGAAATTCTACACTGGTTTTGAGATCAATGACCAAACAGGAATTGCCCTGACTCAGAAAGAGATGACCACTTTGCACTATGACAGGATCACCTCACTACAGGTAAATATACAAAAATGGATGGCTAGTTGAATTTTATTGGCACATTTCTACAATCTTTATTTCTTCTTCGCTTYATTTACTATTACTGATATGTCGGTGATGTATTCCAAATGTGTAAATGCAGAACATAAATATCGCATGAAAGAGAGCTAAATATATATGTGAAATAGTACTGCAAGCTTCAGCTCCATGTGATGTTTTGAAATTAGTAAAAAAAAGTAAATAATTTTTTTGAGCTTTACCTTGTTTTCGATTAGTTTTCTTTAAAATACTTGTGCTGGTCATTTTATGAGTCATATTTCTTCAAGTATGCAGGCAAACATTAGCACATTGAGTTACCTCTGCGAAAAGTGCTCTATAAATAAAGTTGAGTACGTTTGAAAATGAGTCTATGAATTTTCTGTATGTACTTTTCTTCCCCAGAGAGCCGCATTTGCTCATTTTCCAGAGTTGCTCGACTTTGCTTTGTCTAATGTAGCAGCAGTGGACACTCGAGAATCCCTAACCAAACTCTTTGGGCATCTCAGGTAAATGAAAACACTAAGAAAAGAAAAGTGGTTGCATATGTACTGAGTTGCAGTTTGACGGTGTGTAGAGGAAGACTTTTGTGATAAGATATATATGGTTTCTACTGGTCTTGCTAGTAAAACGTTTCTCAAATTGGTACAGATCTTTCTTTACTTAAATAGTATTAACTGTTACTAGTGTTTCAAAATTACCTTTAGTATGTTTGTCTTAGATACATCCTCCTAATTACTATAAAGTACACATTTAAGTTAAAATACAAGCATACACAGACTATTAACCTGCACTTCGCTATAATATAGTAGAACTGCTATTACTGCCTGACTTCCTTGCTAAACGGCAGCTAGTGAACCCTTGAACGGGCAGCTGGTACCAGCCAGAGAGAGGCATGCCTCATTAATTTAATCGATTTGCAGCGGCTCGGGAATAAACTCTTTGAACAGCTGTGTTTGTCAGATCATATTAACTTGCCAAAGAGCCAAAAGCCACCCTCACTTTGTGAACAGACCTGTTTTTCAGTGGCTGTGTGTGTCTTTTAATTTGTACCAAAGTAAATGGGACTGAAACAATCACTAATATACTTGTAATTTTTTAAAGCGCCAAGGTTTAGTTTTTGTCTTAGACATTAATATTGCGATATTGTAAAATTTCTGTCAAACTTTTCTGGAAGCAAGAAATCTTTGTGCTTCCACATTAAAACCTTCTAAGCTGAAGTCAAATACTTGTTTTGCCTGTGTCTTTACAGTATTTTTGTCATGATTCCTATAAAATGTTTTCATGACTCGTTTTACAATTCGTAACATTTTGATTTTTATTTGTGTAATGGATTGCAGTTGCTTAAAGTGCACACTAAGTTATTTTGAGTAACTGAAAGGGTTATAAGTCAAGTGAACTGTATCAGCCAAAGACTTGGCTAAACCTGTTTTTGTGTTGAAGCTCGGCTCTTTTCCCCAGAATTAGGGTTTTGGATAAAGCAGGAACTGCATTGTTCAAAGCTTCGCAACTGTCACCAAAACTCCTCCAGGGTAACTCTAAATATGCCGATTAGATTTAACAAGGCATTTTTCATCCCAACAACTCTTGCTAATGCCAGTTTATTCCAGCTGTGCTACTCATCAGCTAAGCTCCCAGTCAACTGCCACTCTGAATTTATCCGCTAAGTCCTGCAAACACACACTTATATTGTTGCACAGCCTGCCCACACTCACACACATGCACACAGACACACACTGACACTTCTTTCAGCAATTTAAAACATGGCAAGTGCATTTCAGGCCAAAGCAGAAGTTGAATACATGATCAAAGAGAATGTTTCACAGTGAGATACTGAAAAAAAGAAAAGTGTGTCACTCATCACTGTACAAAATGTCAAAATAAGTGGGCTAATTAGTTCTTTATATGATATATTTTCTTGTTTGAGAAACATTTTTTATTTATTTATTTATTTGTTTATTTATTTTTGTCAGCTTCACGTTTAATTAACTACTGGTGAAACTTTTAATAAAATTGCCATAGGTAAGTTTGATATTAGTTACTAGTTAAAAAAATAGTTGAACATAAGTATATTTTTAAGTACTGCATTGGAAAAGATTTAATGACTACCTTGAAAAAGTATTCCTCAATTTTGTGAAAAAAAAATTCATGGAGCATTTCAAAATGTTTGCTTCAGATTTGCTTGATGATTACTTGATATTGTGTGACTGTATGTCTGTAAGTGCTTTGATCAATGCGGTGGTTCCCAATTTTGGGGGACACTAAAAACTGTAGGGAACAAGTGGAAGCCTGCAGCCAGCTCTCATAAACAACCATCTCATTTCCAGACAATACTAGGTAATGTGATTGTTGGTTTTAAAGAGTAAACTTGTTGTAGACCCTCCATACCGTACCCTGCCAAAAGTTCAGCTGTCAGTCCTGACCTGGTCTAGTCATCACCCTTATGTGGAGTGAGTTGTTGTGCTGCTACTGTTTTGTTGCTAAGGGAAGGACTCACAACCCGTGCTAGGTCGTCCAATGGGCAACCAAAGTGCAGCTTTGGCAGAATTGCAACCCCACTGCTCGATTGTAGCATCATGAGTAGTATGGATGCAGATGCACGGCCACAGTTGTTGGTGCCACACGTGGTTGTCACAACGTGTTCAGGACCTGTCCTTTGTTGTGCACCAGACCCTGCCTGTGTCACAGTGCCTGTATGTAGAAAGCCGCACCTCAGCTTTTTGAGATGGAGATGGGCTTTGATTTTCATAATCCTGTGTCCCAGCACACCCTCAGCCCCTAACACAGATGCTGACTGAGCAGGAGTGTAGTGTGAAACCAAACTACAATTGCTTGGTGCCGCAGAGCTAATGGGCATGGAGAAATTGATAAGGCCGTGACTTCTCACATTTACAGTGTCGTTAGCAAAGACATGTCTCCAAAGATATGAATGTACTGTCCAAAAAGAGCTAGACCAACAGATTTCTTTTTGCAGATAGGATGTAAAAAGTACTGAAATAATTTTAAATTTATGGTAACACGAAGAGACAGAAGATTGTCTCTGTTTTCGCTGCTTCAATTTTTTTTATATATTTTTTTTAATCACAAAATTGTTATCTCTGTACTGCAGTTCGTTATATCTGAATGTTCTTGTCCCTGCTCTGGATAAGAATGACAGCTAAATTTGTAGTTTGTAATTGTCCTTTTTGGGGGCTTATTAACCACTTGTTCATGTCCTCTTTCTTGGCAGTCCCAGCATGCTCCACCAGGTGGCCTCATATCTGTGTCTGCTGCCTGAGCTGCCTGAAGGGCAAGAAACAACCTATGAGAAAGAGTTCCTCCTTGAGATGCTGGTAAGTGCAGTATAGACTTTTTTTTGCATACATGTCCATGTGATTATTTGTGGTGTCGATCTGGACTAGTAGTGATACATTTTATATTTTCTAATTAATAAGCATAAAAAATGACTTTGTTCAAGATGCCTTTCTAAACGGTGATTTTTGCAAATCAAATATTGCATGGAATTTCTTTTCACATGTATTTCTAGACAATATTTAGCAATTTGTCACTGATAAATTGAAAAAGAAGTGCGTCACAGCTTAAAAACCAATGACAATTCAAATAACCTAAATATATTAAATATTGGGCAAAATATTATTAGCTATTTTTTAGTACATAACTTTTTATAGTAATGTGCAGTTAATAAGAAAGCGAAAGCATCACTTCACTCCTGTTTCCATCTCAATGAATGTAGTCTGTCTTGTCATGAGAGAGGAAGTCAAGGTGGCAGAGGAGCATTTTGTTATTAACCCAGATTCTGTCTGTGCATGTTATCTGTGTCATTTCTACACACAGGTGTCCCGTCACGAGCGCAGAATCTCTCAGATTGAGCAGCTCAACCAGATGCCCCTTTATCCAACAGAGAAGATAATCTGGGATGAAAACATTGTCCCAACAGAATACTACTCTGGTGAAGGTCTGTTGGTTGTATATACAGTAATTGTGTGAACTGTGTTGTGTTTGTGATAAACATTACAAAAGATCTCTAAACTATTTTTGCTTTATGCACCATCCTAGCATTTTCTTTCATGTTTTTTTAAGTGATACATTCAATGTTTTTTTTTTTTTTGAAGCAACATCTTTTAAAAATGCGATGTTATTTGGTTTATGACTTGCACATATGTATGACTTTTTTCTTTTGTTTGTGTTTATATTATGTCCATATTGATTGTATGTACTTGTATGTCATGCCAGGCTGTCTAGCTCTACCGAAGCTAAATCTCCAGTTCCTGACACTCCATGACTATCTGTTGAGGAACTTTAACCTGTTTCGTTTGGAGTCTACTTATGAGATCCGGCAGGACATCGAGGATGTGGTGTGGAGAATGAAACCATGGTACGATGTCTTCAGTTGGTTAAGAAAAATTTGAAGTATTTTGTTTAAACTGTTCTATCCTGAAAGGACAATCCTCTTTTTGGCAAGCAAGCTACAATTAACTCATCTATTCATGGCAGCCATGCACATTAATACAGTTTTTTTTTAAATATAATACCATTAAAACAGATTTTTTTAACATTAATGTCTGCATTATGTCAAGTGATGTGAAGAAAGAACAAGTTACTACAAGAAAGAAGGTAAGCAGTAGTGCCATGTGCTGCCCTAAATTCAAATGATTTTCAGTCTTGAGTATAACTTTTAGACAATCTATGACAACTTATGAAATGTTTATCCAACATAAAAGATGTCTAATCTGAATATGAAATGAAAAAAATCTACCGGAAGTAGAGCTGGGCGATATGGCCTAAAATCAATATTGTGATATATTGACCAGTTCACCTGGATAAAGATAAATGTACGATAACTCTTACCACCCCCCACCACACACAAGTACACGGTATAGTATAGTCATAACACTATACACTGTGTCCATGTTCTTAGTCAAAGTACACAGTTTAGATTTTGAACAGCTTTTCTGTAGTTTATATTTGTCATTTTAGTGTTTTTAATATTTAATAAAAAACTTTTTTGGCAAAACTTGTCAGATATAGTGTAACAAATATTTAACCATCTCCATATTATAACTAYTCAGTGCAAACAAACACATTATGTATAATTTTATATTTAAAAAATATGTGTTTGTACTGCACAAAATAACAAATACATGTTTTTATTTGTTAGACTGACTGACTTCTCTATTAAAAKAACTATTTCTTTCAAAAAGATTATATTATTTAGAGAGCTCCTGTAATTATTTAATACAATTTATTCTTCATATTTGATCATTTATTGAATCACAAAGCAGTTCAGTCACAGTATGGTTCTAAATATAAGCAAGCTAAATTGTGAAGAAGGAAATTTGTAGATGTTTATGATAAACTACATAGCGGGAACATAACGTTTTGGATTTTTTTGTGTGTGTGTGKGGGGGTAAAGCTARGCTGAGACTTGTCTTTTCTATAATATGGGACAAAGAAATGTTCATCTGTTAGAGTTAATATTGTTTCGTTAGAAGAGCTGAAACAGTGTCTCTCTCAGAACAACACAGTCTGTGTGCACCTCGCCTCGCTSCTGTGACAGCGCTGTCGAAGGAGTGGAGTTTGGTCACGTGAGCAAAGTTGGACATAATCTGTTCGATAATGAAGCTCTGACCACATAAACTTATAGTGTGTTACGTTTTAGATACGAATGTTTTGGGTAGCTCGGGAGCAAAGTGTGGTGAGAGGACAGGGTTTGCTCGCTCAGGATAAACTAAGCTGTGGGGTTCTTTTGATTTGTTGAACCCAATGTCTTTATCAGACTGGGCGGCTTGAGACTGCAACAGAAAATGAGCAGGCTTCTCTTTTCCTCATTTCTTTTAAATACCGAAATTACCGACACGTGCAAAATGACGTCAGTTATTGACATAAATGTCGGTATCAGTTATTTTTCGGTTTATTGCCCAGGCCTAACCGGAAGCCATTTTTAGACCTATACATACTCTAATTATAACAATTAGATCAAATACATAGCTGATGTGAGTAAAATAGTCATAACACAAAGTTGGCATAAGTTGTTCAAATGTGACAGAGTCTTTAATCGTTGCCTTGTCTGTCTGTGCACACAGGCAATCAGAGTATGGAGGAGTAGTGTTTGGGGGCTGGGCAAGGATGGCTCAGACAATCACCACTTTTTCCATAGTAGAAGTTGCAAAGCCCAACATCGGAGACAGCTGGCCTGCTCGTGTTCGAGCTGATGTCACAATAAACCTCAACGTGCAAGAACATATCAAACAAGAGTGGGAAGGTAAAAGTCAGTTTGAATGCTCTGTAGCCCTTCAGTTATTTATAGCTTTCCTTTAACATAATATTTTCATTCAAGATCCTTTATAGTGGTTCTTCTTTTGTACATAATGAGTGATTCATTATTATTCCATGTGAAAAAAAAAAGTTGTATTTGCATTTTTTCCTTTAGGTCTACGAAAGCATGATGTTTGCTTTCTCATCACAATTCGCCCCAACTTGCTCTATGGCACACGTTTCGACCGGCGCCAGCCTTTCGTAGAGCAAACTGGCCTGGTTTATGTGAGAGGCTGCGAGGTGCAGGGTATGCTGGATGAGAAGGGCCGTGTCATCGAGGAAGGTAAACTCATACATATCTCTGCCTGCATGATGCAAACACCCACTCACATGGCACCCAGTCTCTGAGCAGACCTCTGTGCAGCCTTTGCTACAAGGAACAATCAGACATGTTTTTATGGTAGCAGTAAAAAGTAGGGCTGACCTGTTTACATTAACATTTTATTAACATTAGGTCAACAACACCATCTGAAAACAATGGTAATATTTTAATGTCATATGTCATTGTATGTCTGTTTAATATTGATTGAACAGCTGCAATTTAATTCCACCCTTTTTGCTTCAAGTCTAACAAAAAACCTCCTTAAGTAAATGCCACCTACTTTTTTATTTTGATTAATATGCCCACAGCCATGTTGCTGTACTTGACATGGCAAATATATCCATGATATAATGTCAATAAATATTACGCTAATTTAAGTACTGTCTTATATTAGAACTAAGATGCACCGGGTCTTTACAGCTGCTACTATTGCTGTTTTTAATTGATAGTTTAGGTACTAATGTTTAGGTGGCAATGTATGCAATATGTATTTAAAACACTAAATTAATTTTTATAAGTACTGCAAACCAAAGCAAGAGAGAAAAGAAGCATGTTGGAAAAGTAAAATGTAAATGGTGATAGAAATTTTACATTTGTTTATTTAATCATTTTATGCCGCCTATTGGAAATCATTCAGTTATATGTATTTATTGCTATCTGCTTAAATAACTGTGGCTAAAGAATCCAAGTGCCCACATAAGATWCCCTCAGACCTAATTCCAATTTCTAATTTTTCCTGGAAAGAAAAATAYTTTATGCACTAAATAGATCTGTTTATTCGTTTGTGCTCCTGCTGGCAGCCTGAAGCACTCATTTTGGGTGTAGTTTCATAAAAAAAAATTTTTACAGCCACTGTCTTTATCTTCTGTCTGAACATTTATCACCGTCCAGATTGACCCTTTTCCTATCTTGTCTCCTTTGTCTTTATCAAAATAAAGAGCTCATACATGTGTGGTTTTTATTTTTATTTTTTTAAATAAATAATTCAAAAACTTCATTTTATCTTTTAAAAATAKCACCTGTATTTTCTAACACACCTCAGCCCAGCCGTTCACATTAGTGTCACATCATGTTGAGGATGTAGGGTCCACTTTTGAGTTATCATCACACCCATTTCAGCAAGGGAGTTGATGATTCCCACTTAACCACATAACTGCACACATGGGCATGCACATCAGAGCCAGACAAGATTAGTTGCATTCTCTTCCTCTTTGCTCCACAGCGTCACACATAATCTATTTAGATATTTGTGAAAGCTGTACTTCGTTCACCACATAGGGTCCCATTGGGATTAAGCCTGATGCCTGGGGTCAGGCAGTCATTCAAGCATGAATGTGTAAACCTCATTCATGAAAAGCTTAGGCCCRTCTTTATTTATTTAAAGTAATGACGGAAGGGCTTTGCATGAAAGTAACCTAAATTACTTTCAGTTTTAGAATTTCTCTTTTAAGACTAGATGACCCTTTTGTAACAGTCTTTTGAAAAATATACAAATTGAAATGCATAAAAATCTTGTATTTATCACTTTGAGTTATTTATTTATTTATTTATTTATTTATTGTATAAATATTATTTTTGATTTGCTGTCTAGGGCCTGAACCAAAGCCTAAGCTACGAGGGGATACCAGAACGTTCCGTGTGTGGCTAGACCCAAACCAGTATCAGCAGGACATGACCAGCAGTATTCAGAATGGCACAGAAGACCCCTACGAGACTTTCAACATTATAATGAGACGTAAACCCAAGGAGAATAATTTCAAGGTATAGTCTATGTGGTGAATTTCTTTGTTTTTTAAGTGCTTAATCATGAGACTTTTAGCTTTGGTCTCAGCAGAAACATTTGGCAATGGTTCAACATAACCCACTCTGCTGGGTATTAAAGCTGTAGAGTTGACCCCAGGGCATTTTTACAAATCCCGTCTCTTCAACGACTTCTCGCCATTTCTTGCTTTTCACCTTGAGGAATTAGTTTATGGTAATGAAGTGATGCTGAGATTTATTTATTTTTATAAAAGCATGACATACTCGCAGTATAATATGCACATGTCTTTTTGCCTTCCTATTTTTGATTTAACACTTACAGTGGTTTGCAAAAGTATTCATACCCCTTGAACTTTTCCATATTTTGTCACATTACAACCACAAACATAAATATATTTCACTAGAATTT
>NW_013952463.1:362607-380202 GCF_001266775.1 Austrofundulus limnaeus
AAATTCTAGTGAAATATATTTATGTTTGTGGTTGTAATGTGACAAAATATGGAAAAGTTCAAGGGGTATGAATACTTTTGCAAACCACTGTAAATGGATGAGTTAACTAAATGATGAATGTGTTTTAGGCAGTGCTGGAGACAATCAGGCATCTGATGAACACAGAATGTGTTGTCCCAGACTGGCTTCATGACATCATTCTGGGCTATGGTGACCCAGGTAGTGCCCACTATTCCAAGATGCCCAATCAAATCTCCACGTTGGACTTCAATGACACCTTCCTGTCTCTGGATCACTTGCGGTCRTGTTTCCCGGACTACAACGTAAAGGTTTTAGAGGAGAACCCTGAACTACAAGTCCCTCCTTTCAGGTAAAATTCAAAGACCCAATTTTTTTCTTTTTAATTAATTAATATTTACATTAATAAAACAGTGTATGTGAAGACATCTATTATTTAAAATAAACTAAAGCAGATTAAAGTATATTGTAATAAACTTGTTTTTATTTTATTTTATTTTATTTTTTACCAGAATCAAGTTTCCGATCTCAAACAAAACAGACAAAGGAAAGAAGAGGAAGGCTGATGACGAAATGGAGGACAAAGAGGAAGACAAAACCTTGTTTGCTGAACCATATGTCGCACCTAACCGTGGACCGTATCCCTACAACCAACCCAAACGGTGAGAGGACAAGTCTTAAAAGTTACAGTATCGCATTTATCCTTTTAGTGTATTCGTATTATTAGTGTATCATCGTTTTTTTTTCACATCACATAATCCATAAACTTACTTATAGTTTCAGAACAGCTGTGTATCATAATGTAGCATACATTAGGGTCTTAACTTTTATTCTAAAAAGTTTCCATTATCAAACAGCATTCATTCACAAGCTTATAAACTCAATGCTCAAAGTCTGACTCTTGATTTATGCATTTGTTTTCCTTTATTTAGTGTTGTTGGGATATTTTGGTGATTATTTGCCCAATAAAAAGCTAAACATATGCCTACAATAGTTCTCAGCTATCAGTAATTATACCATAACAAAGCAGCTTCGCTGAGTGCTTGATTAAGATTTGTTCCAATGCTAATACTTTTTCTACATTGAGTTTTGAGTTCAAAAATCAGTCTTTGCAGAGACTATACTTAAACATTTTCAGATATTTTCCAAAAGATAACACTAAAACATGTACAGCAACAATATTTGTTTCTTAAAACATGACAATATTTGAGTAAAAATGTATCAGTGCTGTCTATTCAGTGTCCCAAAAAAGTAATGTGATTTAACAACCTGAACATTAAATTGCTTCCAGGAATACGATCCAGTTCACGCCTACTCAGATTGAAGCCATACGAGCAGGAATGCAACCAGGACTAACCATGGTAAGTTTGTGTAAGATGTTCATATAAGATTTAAGGTTTTAAAAAACCTTACTGACCAGATATAAACATAATTCTGTGTTTGAAAAAAAAATAGGATTTACAAATATTTCAGTAGCCTTATCATCAACAAAAATTTAAAAATTCACTTATTAATGGCAAAGAAGAAACAGATTGACCTGCTAATGTGCACATACATGTGTGTAAGCCTGATATTTGGATATCAGTAGTAGTATAGCATATGTGTTTGATGGACGTGATGTTCGCATGCAGCAACTAAAAGCTAGCAGAAGGATAAGTTATTTTATATCTACTGTAGCTGGTTAAATACAGCAAAGAAGCTATCAGCAGGGTTATAAACCAACTCTGCATGCATGCTTTCATCTAGCCCTTTTTCACCCGTTCTAACCTTCCTCCTTGGCATATGTCTCATTCATTAGCAGCTCTAACATGCACTCCTGGTTTACCCAGCTCTCATGTTGGGAAACCATGAAGCTGATTATACATTGATTTATGCAGGAATATATAATTATGGCTACTATTTTTAGCTGAGCTTACTCACCTGAGAGACTCATATTAAGACTAACCTGTTTCATGAATATGTATTTAGTAAATTAAATATGACGGCTCAGTGGTTAGCACTGTAGCCTCACAGCAAGAAGGTCCTGGATTCAATWCCTGTTTTGGACCTGGAGTCTTTTTGTGTGGAGTTTGCATGTTCTCCTCAGGCTGGTGGCGGTTTCTCTGGTTTTCTCCCACTGTCCAAAGACATGCATGCTAGGCTGCCTTCAGGGTTAGACCTCCCTTGCAAAGAGATCTGTGATCTCAGTAGAATTTGCCTGATTAAAAAAAGAAAAGTCTAACACTTTTCCCTCAATGCTTCCCCTCTAGGCTTACACATAGTAAGGAAGTGGAAGTAATATTTGTGTAATAATTAAAAAAGGAAGCCTTTATTTCTCACTGGTTCTTTGTTTTAAATATATCCCATATACAAAAATAAACAAATTGCCAGTCACTGGGTTCGTCTAAGCATGGATGACAAAGAAGTCTAATTCTTGCCTGTTACATTTTCAAGGTCAGGTTTTCCCAGCCATTTCATTATCAGCAGTCTTCAGACTAATTTCTGACCACTTGATGTGTTATTTTGTGCATTTTAATTTTCCACCTTTCTATCTTCTTGACCTTTTTCTGCTCTTTGTGTCCCCAGGTTGTTGGACCCCCTGGCACTGGAAAGACAGATGTCGCTGTTCAGATCATCTCCAACCTCTATCACAATTTTCCCGAGCAAAGAACTCTCATAGTCACACACTCAAATCAGGTTAACACACACTGCACCTCTGCACAAAMACAAGCCAAAGGTTTGCTAACACTGTTGAAATAGCAAGTGAAGTTGTCTGAAGAGTTTGTTGCTTGRGCTTAGAAGTGCCCATTAATCAAGCTACAGTCACATTTATACCATGAAGGAAGAATTTAAGCTCCTTTGTGCCACAGTCCTCCCTCTTACTATTAAATCATAAAGTAATCTGCTCTTGTTTTACACCAGTGGATGTTTGCCAGAGGGAACCTTATCCACAAGAAGCATAAAGCAATAATTCCCCCAACTCCCACATCTACTATTTATATTCCCATTAGAAGCTGGYGTTTTATAACTCTAATTACATATTTAACTTGTTAAAATATAGATTGAACACACAGAAAAATGATTTTTCCTTGTCTGAATATGTTCATATTTTATTGGTTTATTGTACACCAGGCTCTGAACCAGCTGTTTGAAAAGATCATGGCTCTTGACATAGACGAGCGCCACCTTCTGCGTCTGGGCCACGGAGAGGAGGAGCTGGAGACTGAGAAAGACTTCAGCAGGTGAGGACAGCGGGCAGCTGGTGGAAAGAAGACACACACACACACGCGCGCGCACACACACAAATAAGTATGCCTGAACAAACAGAAAAGCACATGTGCAAACTCAGATGTTTTGTGTGTGATAGTGCATTCAGTTGATAAGCACACACTCCTAGAAACACCTGTTCTTGTACTCAATGAGTCTAAACCTGCATGATGACAGGGTTACTCAATACTCTCATAAGCCATACCATGGACCTTGTTAGTCTTTGTTAGGTGTTGCTAAAATCTCTGACCTTTCCATATGTGGTGGACATCTGGCCCCACAGCCTACCAGTCAGTTTGGTTCACTCTAGCATTACTACCCAGGACTGCAGGAACCAATCAGCTAGTATAATTTACTATATGAATTATTTTAAAGAAAATTAAATTAATAAAGGTATGTAGTACCTCATTAGTCACTAGCCAGTTTTTTTTTTTACAATTTTCTAAAATACTAGAAACGCTGTTTATTGCCAGACAAGACAAAATAATACAAAATATTTGCAGTCAGTATAGATGTAAGTGCATGAAAATCCCACATAAAAGCAAATGTTTTGTATAAAATATTTTTCATCATCTGATGAGAAAAGGTGGTCATGGTTATTGTTTATAAAGGTATTGTTACAAATATGGATGGCAAAATGAATAATTCTACAAAAAACTGCCAGTTTGTGTAGGAGAAAAYGATTAAGGTAATCTGTTGCGAGTCAAATGAGAAAATAGGACTTGTCCACTTCTTCTTTCATGGACACACAAAACCCATAAATACCCAGATAATTAAATAAATGAATTCATTATTGCATGATGATGATTACATGAATAAATGCACTGTCTTTTCAGAACCAATCTTTTTTTTTTTTAACTAAGGTGATGAAAGGTGTTTGACGACATTGGCAATAAAATCCACATATAGTTTTTGTACACGTCTTAATGGGTCATATGAAGACAGTGTTCCTTTTTTGTAGAACTTGTTGCAGAGCAAAGAAAAGACAAAAATCTCAAGAGTGCTGTTAAAGAATCTCCAGCCTTTTTTGTGTAAAAAGAAATGTGAAAACCGCAGTAAAGAACAGTGACTCAGTTTTTGCTTCATAGACACAGTTAAATGGGCAAAGATCTGTATTATAATAAGCACCCAAACACTCCATGACCATCTTGAAGAAGACTCAACAATCTCAGGATACCCAAAACATTTCCAGCTCAACATGATTACTGCTATATTTAACATCTCAGTGAATGAATCAGTGAGAACTTTTTTTTTCTTTTTCAAACAGTTTATAAGCTGGCTGCTGAATATAAATAACTCTGCCACTGAATATTAATATGTTGTTACTATTTAAAGCGTCCTACAGGCTTTATTGTAAATCACACATCCAGACACACTCAGGAGCTTGTAGTACTACATCTAAAGGAGAGACTGGGATTCTATATATTTCTCATTTGCTGTACGCTTTGTTTGACTTGTGCCTAATGTAAGTCTGACTGATGTATGAACATTGTAGTGTGCAAATGGGGTGTTCACATGAAAGCAGTCTCTTGCATTCTTAAATTATGCAGCAATGCAGACATGAAAGAAAGAGCTATAGTGTGCTGTATTCACCATGTTCCCCCACTGCTTTGTTGCCTCATGACAACATGCAGACTCCACACTTCTTCCACCCCACTGACACCAGCTAAAGCCAGAGGGTTTTAATTAACACTTTATATGAGGTAAAAAAAAAATGGATATCAGAGCTACACGTAGTGTGTAAGAAAGAGGAAAGCTACAACTTCATTAAAAAGCTGTTAGTTCACAGTAAATGTTTTTTTTTTTTTTTGATGAGATTTTAAAACGTAGATCTTGGTGATAGAATAGCATCTGTGTTTATTTTTAGGATTAAAAAGAAAACGTGTCGAGAATCATTCAGAATGTTGCATGGGTATAAGGTAAAAACAAAATATACCTCGTCAGTCAGGTTTGAAGCACAAATATGCTCTTTGTGTAGTGTCTAAATGCACATCTGTTTGAGAGCAAGGTTGATTTTTTTATGTTTTAAATTTTATTCTGGCCAAACAGTCAGAGCAGCATGATCCTGTTTGAGTCATCTGCTGACTGAGGATCTTTGAAAATGGTCTAAAAATAGTGCCCACCTCTAATATTACCCCATGACCCCGCCTACTTCCTGTGAGTGTCTTTGTTGTCTCGTTGCATCTCAGGATTGTTCAGCTGCACAAAAAGATGCATGACAAAACCAGGACAACCCAGTTTATTCATTACAGTTTCTCTGTAATTAAACATATAATCACAAAGTCAAGTTAAAAATTAAAAAAAAAGAATAAGCAAGGGGGCTCAGCCCAATCCTGACCTGTTTAAAATCACTAGTAGTATTAATTCCAAACTATTGAGCATTTATTTCTTTACACATCTGCCCTATTCTCTCTGTATCGAAACCTGGAATACTTTTGTTTTATTTTGTTTCTCTGTAACTTTGACTAACAATTGTGCTGTCCACAGATATGGGAGAGTCAATTATGTCCTTGCCAGAAGACTGGAGCTTCTCAAAGAGGTGGGAAGGTTACAAGAGAGCTTGGATGTTCCTGGAGATGTCTCATACACCTGTGAGACTGCTGGACACTTCTACCTGTATCAGGTAAAATCATAACTAGGCATTTATGTGTCATTTGTGTGAAAAGTGGACAAAAACTTAAAATTGTAACTGGAGATAATGCTTTGTTACTTCTTTATTTTTTGTTTAAGTGCATAGTACTTAATAAGCAACAAAAAGGAACTTGAGATAACATTTCTTTGCATACAGATTTACAAAAAGTTCAAATCTTTTATTTTTTCTTTCAGTCAAATATGGCTCTCTATTTTCTACTTAGTAACTCAATATTTCTTTATTTTGTGTTTGGATTTTTTAAATTGATTTACGGAGAAAAAATATTACAAGTACTTAGGAAGGATTTTACAGAAATTACAATAGATTTCTGAAGAGTTTCTGTTTCTTTGTGCTGAAAGTGTAGAACTAGTGGAGCATCCTTGCTGTTTACCCCTATTGCTTCATTATTGCTCTACCTCAGAGTCCAAGAAGAAAGCCACTGCAGACATTCAAATGTAGGAAAATAGAGCAGTATGTAGGAAATATAAGCTGTGGAAAACTGCATTTATTTATTTGGTAGACAATCAGATGGACAAGCCAGAACTTGCATTTTGATTTAATAGAAACAAGATGGTAATTAGTTACTGAGTCTAATAATTCCAACCAATTTTAGAAATTGTCAGTGGATGGGTGGGTTGATATTTGAGAGGTGACACAAAGATGGATCTTAGAAATTATGGACATAACTAAATTTCTGGAACTTCTTCAAATACTCCTGACATTGTTATGCTGTATATATATTTTTATGCTATAGGTGATGTCTCGCTGGGAAGAATACATGAGCAAAGTCAAACCTAAACAGGGCAAGACAGTGGAGGTGGAGGCTGTGGCTTCATGTTTTCCCTTCCACAAGTACTTTTCCAACGCACCCCAGCCTGTGTTCAAGGGCCGATCGTACGAAGAGGACATGGACATCGCAGAAGGCTGCTATCGCCACATCAAGAAAATCTTTACACAGCTGGAGGTAAGGCAGTTAGACATGCAGAGACCAAGGAAATATACACTCACCGGCCACTTTATTAGGTACACCACGCTAGTAACGGGTTGGACCCCCTTTTGCCTTCAGAACTGCCTCAATTCTTCGTGGCATAGATTCAACAAGGTGCTGGAAGCATTCCTCAGAGATTTTGGTCCATATTGACATGATGGCATCACACAGTTGCCGCACATGATGCGAATCTCCCGTTCCACCACATCCCAAAGATGCTCTATTGGATTGAGATCTGGTGACTGTGGAGGCCATYTGAGTACAGTGAACTCATTGTCATGTTCAAGAAACCAGTCTGAGATGATTCCAGCTTTATGACATGGCGCATTATCCTGCTGAAAGTAGCCATCAGATGTTGGGTACATTGTGGTCATAAAGGGATGGACATGGTCAGCAACAATACTCAGGTAGGCTGTGGCATTGCAACGATGCTCAATTGGTACCAAGGGGCCCAAAGAGTGCCAAGAAAAGATTCCCCACACCATGACACCACCACCACCAGCCTGAACCGTTGATACAAGGCAGGATGGATCCATGCTTTCATGTTGTTGACGCCAAATTCTGACCCTACCATCCGAATGTCGCAGCAGAAATCGAGACTCATCAGACCAGGCAACGTTTTTCCAATCTTCTCTTGTCCAATTTCGATGAGCTTGTGCAAATTGTAGCCTCAGTTTCCTGTTCTTAGCTGAAAGGAGTGGCACCCGGTGTGGTCTTCTGCTGCTGAAGCCCATCTGCCTCAAAGTTCGACGTACTGTGCGTTCAGAGATGCTCTTCTGCCTACCTTGGCTGTAACGGGTGGTTATTTGAGTCACTGTTGCCTTTCTATCAGCTCGAACCAGTCTGCCCATTCTCCTCTGACCTCTGGCATCAACAAGGCATTTCCGCCCACAGGACTGCCGCTCACTGGATGTTTTTTCTTTTTCGGACCATTCTCTGTAAACCCTAGAGATGGTTGTGCGTGAAAATCCCAGTAGATCAGCAGTTTCTGAAACACTCAGACCAGCCCTTCTGGCACCAACAACCATGCCACGTTCAAAGGCACTCAAATCGCCTTTCTTCCCCATACTGATGCTCGGTTTGAACTGCAGGAGATTGTCTTGACCATGTCTACATGCCTAAATGCACTGAGTTGCCGCCATGTGATTGGCTGATTAGAAATTAAGTGTTAACGAGCAGTTGGACAGGTGTACCTAATAAAGTGGCCGGTGAGTGTAGATGTAAATATGGAGCACACATTATGACACTTTGATATGGGACAGACTGTTTTGCCTCTTATTCTTTTTGCTGAGCTAGAGTTTTGCCAGCTGCGGTGGATTTTTCTCTCAAACTATGTGCCAGCTGTCGGTCCAGATGTTGTGCTTTCTCTAATGCACAATAGTGTTATTGATTAGTTATGCTTGTTTAGGCACTGAAGTTCTTTTTGCGCTGTTTAAAATCCCATCTCTTTAGCATTTGTTTAATAAAAATAAAATGTATTTAACAGCAGTTTTGTCGTCCACCTGTAATTGTAATTGCCCTCGCTAACCCGTTTACAACAATAAGCATGAAAACAAAAATACAGAGGCTTCTCCGTTTGGTTCATTTTTTTCAGTTCGCTCACTCATTTTCACACAGTTTCCCCCCTTGTACACATCTGAGTATGTGTTATCATTACTCCTCAGCTCATCGACTATGTAAGGATAACAAAAAAAAAAAAACACTTCTGATTTATGGGAACACTGAAATGGTCTCCAAAAAGCAATAAAGAAAGTTATTGGTTGGAGGTAATATCTCGACGTGTGGTGACCTTGATTTATCTGACTGGCCTCTGTATGACTGCATCACAGCCCCTCCTCCCTCCTCCCTCAGCCTCTCCCATGCTGCAGTGAAATCTGCTCACCCATTAAGAGATGCTGCTGTACGTGGTGCAAGGTGGCAAAAGCAGCATCCTGCTGCGCTTGCTGATCTGTCTACCTTTCAAACGGAAAAGCAGTTTTAATAAAGCTGTCATACGAATACACTGAGAAGAAATCACCGGCCAGACGGACAGAAGCAGAAAGCCCATGTTGGATTTGTGTGTGTGTGTCTCTACTGCAGGTCCAGCAAATGTTAACAGCATTTTTATTTGTCTTTTCCTTTTTCTTGACAGTTTCTGTGAATGTTTGCCATCTTCATTCACTCTGGGGTCAGGAGGGTTAAAATAGATCTTATTAATGTTTAATGTTTTGATCGGTTTAATATTAATGCTAAAATAGTAACACATTAAATATTTAAACCCCAGTGCTCTCCCAGTCTAGCTCTCTGCTTCCTCTCATTTTTCTTTCCCTGTACAGTTAGTGGGGCAAATTGCTAAAATATTTTCCTCATGTTTTGCTCCACAGTATGCTGAAAATTTTTTTTTATTTTGAGCAAAAACTTTTTCCTGGCACGGCCACTTCAGTAGAAGTTCTATAATAACATCTGTCCCAAAGTGCTCCTCATATTTCATTAATTCACCACCAAATTACTTTGAGTGTTTGGTCTCTTTATCACTGCACCACAACAAAGTATGAGACTCAATTATGGCAGATTAAAGCACGGATTATTTCTTAGAACTAAAGCCACGATACTCTGTTAAATCCTTAGACTTGCTTAAGACTTGCTCCAGAAACTATTCCATAATGGTGTGTTGGCACAGTCGTATCACGCAGCAGGAGGTCAGCACTTTGTTTTTAATAAAACATTTTTGCTTGCTCTTCAACTACTTGCTCAGTAGTAATTAAAGAGACTATGACAGTGGTGCTTGCATCATGTCAAAAGTTTTCAGGCACAGAGACATTTTTAAGGTTTAGAATAGAAGCACACACAAGTTATTAAACAGAAATATTTATTAGTTTCTGACTGAAAGTTTTTTGAGCTGTTGTCAGTCAGTCTCATCTGGTTGAAGTTTGATCATGGATGGATCATTTGTAAATCCCAACATTATTAATGTTCAGTTTGTTTGTTTTTTCATTTCTCCTTTGAGGCATTTTAGGAAGTAAACATTAGTGCCAGTTTGAGATATTAGAGTATTTAGATTAATGATGGGCCTCTAAGTGTCCCATAATGTAATTGCTATCTTTTCTGAATATTGAAGTGTGCTATTTGTATTACCCTAATAATGTTATCCATCATTGTTTCATGGCAGTCATTTGTCATGTTTCCATTAAAATGTCCCTCAGAACAACAATGTGCAAAAATACAAATAAACTGAATTCACAACAGCCTTAACTTTGGATGATTTTTGCTGATATAATCCCAGTCCTGCATTTCACTCCAACTCTTCTTTTCTCATCTTCTCTAACAGGAGTTTCGGGCATTCGAGCTGCTGAGAAGTGGACTGGACCGCTCCAAGTATCTGCTTGTAAAGGAAGCCAAAATCATTGCCATGACCTGCACACATGCTGCACTCAAACGGCATGACCTTGTGGAGCTAGGCTTTAAGGTAGACTTCTCTCATTTTATTCTAAGTCCTGAGAATTTTGTTACAAGTGTATTCACTGTAGTTCAGATCTTTAAATCAAGATCTTTCTCATTTAGTATGACAACATCCTGATGGAAGAAGCAGCACAGATTCTTGAGATTGAGACCTTCATCCCGTTGTTGTTACAGGTAATGCTTTCCTGAAAAAGGTTTTACCAAATCTGGTTAAATAGTTCACTGTCTAAACAATATTAAAGTATGAATCAACATCTGACGTATACCAAATGTTGATTCATACTTCTAATTCTACATACATTGGGTTATTCATAATAAATGTGCAAACAACAAATTTATCCATGTTTTTGTTGGATTATATTTCAGAGAATTGATGTTTTGAAGTTCTTACCTCCTGTTGTATTTTCTCTCACCTTTAGAACCCAGAGGATGGCTACAGCCGGCTAAAGCGTTGGATCATGATTGGAGACCACCACCAGCTGCCTCCAGTCATCAAGAACATGGCGTTTCAGAAGTACTCCAACATGGAGCAGTCTCTCTTCACCAGATTTGTGCGCCTTGGTGTTCCAACTATAGACTTGGATGCACAGGGGCGTGCACGTGCAAGGTGTGGCTCACCAGAAGAACGTCATGCTAGAGTCAGTTTTGACAACACACTGAGACAATATACAGTAAAGTGTGTTTGGTTCTCTTTTCCCCAGCCTTTGTAATCTTTACAACTGGCGCTACAAACATCTTGGTAACCTGCCACATGTCCAGCAGCTCCCTGAGTTCCAGGTCCCCAACCCAGGCCTGACGTTTGACTTCCAGCTGATTAATGTGGAGGACTTCAATGGGGTGGGAGAATCTGAACCCAATCCTTACTTTTACCAGGTAAGAGCTGTAACACTGGAATTACACTATATATACACACAGTCAGACCGATATTTGTACAAATGACGTATTTTTTAAACAGCTTCATTGCTTTAGGCTTGCTGTATCCACATATCAGCACTTATGTCTCAAACTGCTGCATATCAATAAATATTATAGCAAGCAACTGATTGGCAGCACCTGGGGGTATCAGAAGCTCAACAGCAAAATAAGCGGTTTGACAGAAGATTTTCTTGTGCTCAACCCACACACAGCTCTGCTCCTCATCCCACAAATGCATGTTCCTTACAAATTAGGCACCATTTAAAAGGGAAATTAACAGGCTTTCCAACAGTGTAAGACTTATTGCCAAGAAGTTTTGTTACAACAAAAGCATACATTTTATTATTTTTTGTGCTAAGTTTAGAAAAATATTCTAACAGGAAATAAAAAAAGATTAATTTTTACTAATTATAACCATTAATGTGTATATACATAATTTATTCACAGTAAGACTGGATCCAATGTGGATAATTAAAAGAACTGAAAACTTATTTTGAATGTGTTTTATGTTTACTTTATAAATTAATTAGCCAAACTAGCCTCTCAAATTCTCTCACAATCAACACATCTTTATGCCCAATTTTGCACAAATTATATTTGCTTTACCTCTTAAATGTTATGAAACAGCAGAAGCTCAGGCAAACATAAAGCCTAGAAAACACTGCTGCAGTAACATAGTAACAGTGGTGACATTTTCTGCATCCTCCTGCATTTGTTCTCATTCGCATGTGCAGCATCACATTTTTTTACATTGCATTTTTTCAGCTTCTATTTAATCACAGTGCTGTGAACAAGCGACTTTTATATTGCAAAAATACTCATCTTATACTGTGTAAAACTACTGATGCTACCTCAGACTTCAGTTGCCAAGCAATCAACATCAGTTATTTATTTTTCAAAATGCCTTTTTTTGGCAAGTGAAAACCATAACCTTTTTAAAGCTACATGTTTTGTAGTTCAAACAAATCTGTGATGCCTAATTTTTGATGAAACTGGTCCAATTATTTAAAAAAATAGACCTTTTATTGTTTTGTCCATTTGGCTCATTGCATCTCCATAAACAGCACTACATATCTGTGCCCCGGCAGCTCCTTATTATTGTTAAATCCAAACCATGTGCCATTCTCAAGGCAGCAGGTCACATGAATTTTATCTCCATTTGCCTGTTGCCATTTGCAGGCTTCCCCAGGGAAATGCCAAGATAACTCTCATGGCCTGACACACACATACAAACTTTACTTTACTGGGAAACTGAGAGAACATATTTGACACAGGAGAAGCAATTGTGTCCGGTCATCTCACAGCTGAATAAACACGATCACAACCCCTGCTGTGCTTGACACTGCAACTGTGAACAAATCACAAAAAAATACACGATGTGTCCACAGAGAGTCCAAAGGTCTGTTACTACTCCTACACCTGCCAAAGCACTTTCCACATTAAGCCTCAGTGCATTGATAGTACTTCAGTGCTGTCAAACGGCTCATTAACACTAAGATTCTTATCTAAATCTATTTCTTCTGCTGTGTGGAAATAGCTTCTGTCATTCATTCATCAGCCAGTTTTTCTTCACGTGCTACATTTTACACCATATGAAAGCTGTTAGCATAGTGAACTTACAGGTAGTCTAGATTTATGGCTTTTATTACTAACACTGTATTTCTGTCTACATGACATTGTGCAACCTTTTCTTTCTTCCCCTGTTCATCCTCTGTTATGTTGTCTCAGGCTACATATACAAACCAGTTAGTTTTGTCCTTGCTGTTTGAATACTGTGTACTCTATTAGATACTTTGGTTAAATTTTTGTTTATTTCAGTTTGGTCTTTTTTAGTTAAGCCTGCATGTGAACTGAGCTGTGGTGGAAATGTCTACTTTATTATTCCTCGTGTATGTGTATGACTTGAATGTTTGTGGTTCCTGTGTCAGGATTTAGAATTACAAATGAATGAAACCAACTCTGTTGTTTTCACTCCGTCACTTAACAGTTCAAGTTATAGTAGTTAAAGTAAAGTTATAAAGTTGTAGTAATCCTTTATTTACAAGCAGTTATGGATAATATTGTACAGTAATTTTCTAAACAATCCTAATTGCATTAGGTCATAACTCATATTTACTGTCCTGAGTAAATTGTCTTTGGAGAAGCATAATATGATTTATTAAATGTGTATTTTTGCTAATCAGTGGCAGGTAACTGGGGAAGAGGAACAAAGGCTGTCATTGTTTTTGATGTGTTGATTCTAGTGCAGCTGGAACAGGAACTGGTAATGAAGCTGCATAAATTACTAGCAAAGATGTAAGGCTACAGTCCACATTTAATTTAAACTGAATGAATAATGCATGCTTGTTGGCTGTTTTTTTTTTCTTTTTCTTTTGTCACTTGTAAGGTTGGAGAACAATCTTGGGGTTGAGATTCACTAAACGTTTGGTTTTAAAGTTGGTGAATTACATTTACCAGTTACATTCACTCACATGGAGGACAACATGAATGTAACTCTAAGTTCTACACATTTAATCTTTAGAGATGTGAGGTCATTGGAGTATGACATATTTGTCATAATCCTATATTAGTTGTGTAAATATGTACATTTTTTTTTATGTTTTTAGGGCTCCTAATGCTGAAGAGTGCCCGAAGGGGACATAGCCTGCAAAATCTACTTTTTTAGTCATTAAATGCATTTTGTTTTGTACTTTGAGTCTGTAGGAGTGCAAATTGAATTTAGTCTTATTTTGGGTCTTTTTTTTTTTTTACCTGTTCAGTTTTCTCTATTTTCTATGTCATTTTCTGTACTAATAGGTCGTGGGTATGAAGTGCCACATTTGGATTTAAAGAGACAGCATCAAAACGAGATGATCTGAGACACAACTCAGACAAGGGGTGAAAGAGAGGCTTGTGGAGTTACAAAAAGGAGGAATTCAGACCAAAACATTGCAGTTCCACTTTATATAGACCCCAACTGAATGATTTTGCACTCACGGGAGGGAGGGGGTGCTGCTTTGATGCAGTTTACTTGGCATCTGAAAATACATTCCCTCAAAGGTATTTTTTATCTGAAAAGAGCTTCAGTGAGTGAGAACTAATGTTGAGAGCTCAGCAGTTAGGTTTCACTTTCACCCGACAGCCTGCAGGAGTCATGCGCGGGGTGTGTGGGGTGGGGAGGTGCGCTCTGCCATGAGGAAGCTTGGCTTAAAGACACGTCCCAAAAGGCATTTCTGGTCCCCACCTCTTGTTTTGCAACTCAGCATGGCTGCCTAAAACTGCTGCAGGATTTCTCAAACATGCATGAATGAGTCAAAGCAAGGCTTTGGACATGTTTTTTTTTTTATCAGAGTATATAACATTATAACATGATATAAAACTCAAAAAAGTTGATTTTACATGGTATTGCCCCTTTAAATGTGAAAAATGATTTAAAAGCATATGTTTCCTTTTAACGATTTTAAATCACATTGCTGAAAATATATTTCCCATCTTTTGTCTCATTCTTACCGATACTCTTTTCATTCTTCTTTCTTCCCTATAGAAGAGCTGTGAATGTGATCTTTGGTCACATCTGACTAGTAGCAAAAATTTAAAGTGTGTTTATGCACAACTTGGGTTTTATCTGGCTGACAAATTTTACCTTGAACAGGTGCCAAAAGAATTTAAGCAATGTGAGTACGAGAGAAAGAAAACGAATAGCTTTGAGTATTTCAGTTAGCCTTTTATCTTGAGTAACACAATTGTTTCATTTTCTGTGGCTCTTTAAAAAGCATAAAACAGTATTCTACAACTTGTCAGTTTTCACACTGCTTCTCATAGACCTAAAGCAATGCATGCTTATTATGTATAATTTTGACAATCTAATGTAATACATTTGTTTGTTTTTCTCTACAGAACCTGGCAGAGGCAGAGTACTGTGTGGCTCTCTTCATGTACATGCGCCTGTTGGGCTACCCGTCTGAACGTATCAGCATCCTGACCACCTACAATGGTCAGAAACACCTGATCAGAGATGTCATCAACCAACGGTGTGCTGGAAATCCATACTTTGGACAACCTAACAAGGTAATAGAAATAGACCAAATTTAAACAGCTGTGCACAAAACGTAATAATGTAATAAGGAACAAAAGTACATAATTTAATCTTTGTGAATGAGGAGTGGATGATTCTATAATATATTGCTGACATATGTCCTAACAACTTTATGAAAATTGAACCCAGTCTTTTCAGGAATGTGACTGAAAAACTAAATCCAACCTGTGGGTAAAAGTAAAATCACTAAAATGTCATGTAGCTCCAGTGTCATTAGAGACTGTGTGCTGCGAGGCGTAGCAGTTTTATTGGTGTTGGTTTGGTTGCTTGAATGTTCTCCTGACATTTCCCATTACATTTTATAATGGTAATATTGTAATAAAAAGTGGTTCAGCAGGTTTGTAACACACTTCCTTATGTCAAACAATTTAACGATCCCAATTTTGAATTTTATTTGGAAGAAATCCACAGACCCGATGGGCATTTTTAAGCTTGATTTGTGTGTAGGATTCAGACTGTTTAGGTGGGAGCAAAAAATGTTTCTTCACACCCCCAGATGTCAGCTGAAGTTCAACCTCTAATCCTCTTTTGCACTGAGAAATTCACAGCTTTCAATTCTCTCAAGGCCTTGGTGTTTTGTTTCCCATGACTACAGATGTACATTTTTTGTCTAAGTTAGTCCAATTTAAATACACTACATTTATTTTTACTAATTATTTTACTGTTTATCTTTCTGTGTTACATACAATATTCCTTTGGGCAACAGAAAGTCTGCTTTAAAGGCAGACTTGATTTGTGGTTAAATGTACATTATTGTTTAAAAATGGCACAGTGGTCTAGCTTTATTACATCACAGGACTGTTGGAACAGCTACAGGTCATAAGACCAAATGAAGCACAAGTGGAAACCTTTCACCAGTGCTATATTGCAAGAAAAAAATGCTATGAATAGATGAATATTATACCAAGACTCTTAGTGTTTATATTTTGTGCTCTGCTGCCATACCTTCTTGTTTTGTCTTGAAGTATGTTCCCCCTTTGACAGGGAACCAGAAATTGTGCTTAGCCATCTAAAATGTCCTGCAATGTTAAGACAAAGCATCATTCAGTGTGCTCACATCCTTAGTCAGTGTGCATGCCCAGTGACAAAATGACAAGAGTGACAGACTGCTGGTTTTGCTGAAATGAAAGATGCCCAGTGAGGGAGAGTGATGGAGAAGAAGAAAGGGGGGCTCTTGTGGGAAAATGCTGAGCAGCTGAAAGGTCACACACTGAGCACTGGGTCCACTGTGTGTCTGACAATGTGTCACAATAGCCAGAACCAAGCAAATGTCAGCAGCCAGCTTACTTTACTCGGATGACTTTAATTAGACTCAAAAGGGAGGAGAGGAAAACCAGTTAGCACCAGTCGCAGTCTAAACAACACAGAGAAGCTTCTTACTGAATGTCTGAGCCTGCTGCTCAAAGTATGTGCTCAGTTTGATTTATTTTTATAGATCCTTTATGGATAGTTTTTATGATTTTTCACTTTTTGATGCTTCATTTTCAAACATTACAACTGTATTCAGACTAGAGAGCAGACAAACTGACAGACTATCTTTAGTTAGTCATAATACATAACGTGGATCAAAGACGGATCAATGAGAAGTGTTTTATTTAAGGTTTCAGTCTACATTTTCAGTACATCTATTTTTTACATGGCCACGACTATAACAGGAGCTTATTTAGTGACGTGACTGGAATCAACATATGTTGAGAGGATATGTTGATAAAAGTAGAAGGCATGGTCTGTCATTTGCTAGAATACAGTTTTTTCTTTCCTTTTTTTAACAGATATTGCATAAATGATGTGTAGATGTGAGCTCACAACCAGTAAAACATAATACTGATAATTATTTCATCTCTTTGCTTGTCTCATGAATAAATGATAAAGTCCAGATTTTYGGATTTCAACACAATCCTGGAAGTAATCACCATGAATAACAGGAGAAACAGAATAACAACCAGAGAAGAGCAAAACGTATGGGTGGCGGTTTGTCATTGTGTGCATGACAATAAAAAGGCAGGATGTAGAAAATGATGCCTGTAAAATAAATGAATGTGTGTGTTTTCTTGTGTCTATAGACTGTGTGTGTGTGTCACATTGACACGACCTCTGTAACTCTCTCCCTGGAAAATTCCTTATAAATAACTAAACACCATGCAAAAAGCTGCACCTTAGGGAGATTGTCGATATGGGCTTCTGTGACTAAGGGCCAAGAATAACTGCGTGTCAGAAGCCTCTTGTCTTTGTGTGTGTGTGTGTGTGTGTGTGTGTGTGTGTGTGTGTGTGTGTGTGTGTGTG
>NW_013952463.1:380322-391850 GCF_001266775.1 Austrofundulus limnaeus
TGTGTGTGTGTGTGTGTGTGTGTGTGTGTGTGTGTGTGTGTGTGTGTGTGTGTGTGTGTGTGTGTGTGTGTGGACACACGTGCGCAGATGTACAGTGGATGTTTTGTTCGAACATATAGCTCACCATTCTTTGTGCTCTTGTAAAACCCACATCTTTTATATATTTTATTTTTGCTTGTGGTGTTGCACCTGTTCTACTTAGCATCAGGGATACATAAATAAATACCTCATTGCCCCCATAGTTCACATATTTACACACACTCGCCCTACATTCATTTCTATTTTTATTCAGGAGGGGGTTCTGTAGGATTTCCAAGTTTACTTAGAGTTACATTAGAAGATCAGGAGCCACATAATGATTTATTTAACATGGCTCACCCTTATGCAGGGTCATGTAGTCCTGAGACTGATGCTGCAGCTTCTTGATGGTAGTTAGTGTCCTATTGATCTCTTCTAGTGTGAGGATCCTTAGAGGACACACTAACCTGTTTCTACTTGGCTTTCAGTTGATGTGCGTGTTTCTCTGGCCTTTGTGTACAGTAGCATACTATGTAGGGTTGAGAATCTTTGGGCACCTCACAAACCAATCTAACTGCAGCGTAGGCTGCTGTGGTGTAATTATAAAATCATAATTTATTCATTTGGATTATCTCAAAACCTAAATGAATATGGGCTATTACAATTTTTGTGCCTTATAAAGAAAACACACAAACATGTATAAAAAATTAACATTGCTGCAATAACCAAGAAGAGTCAAACCTCCAGTACCCCAGAGCTGATTCTCAGGGGCCCTGCTAAGAAGCTATTGGAGGCAAATGCCCTTTAAGCTACATTACAGCTCCTGGCTGCCCATATGGCCTTCAGTGATAACAGTACCACAAAAATGATGCTTATATTTTTCCTCTCTTTTAAAAATAAAAAATATAAAAGACAAAGACCTTATAGTGGCTATAAACACTTGAACCAAATTGCTCCTCCTGGCTAAAATGCAGTAATCTGTTTACTTTGCGAAAATGTTGTAGCATCTGAAGCTTAGTTTGCATTTCTTTGATATTCACTCGTATTTGTGCATTTGTTTGTCAAATAACGGTTGTGTTTGTGTCTGTGCAGATTACAACAGTGGACAGATTCCAGGGTCAGCAGAATGACTACATCATCCTCTCGCTGGTTCGAACCAAAGCTGTGGGACATCTGAGGTGATTATTTCAGTGCCTACAAAGCAGGAAACTGCACCTGATACAAACTAGCTCCAAGCTCCCAGCTGGTATTACTTGTGTAATAGGGACTATATCTAAGATAAACATCCTCAAGAGAAACAACACCGCAGAAAAGCTCAACTCCCCTGAGACAGCTTCTCTCAGAAGACATTTTGTTTTCTTCAGATAAATTTTAACAGTATAAGCAGCACTGCTGAGTTGCTGAGCTGTAGACACAAGAAGGATAAATGGGTTTCAGGACAGAAGCGTGTCAGTTCTGGGCCTGAGATTAACAAGAAGCTCAGCTTGTGATCAAAGGCAAACTTTGTAGATAACCAACTGAGGAAACTCAGTAGATTTTATGTCTCTACACTTTGTCCAACTGCTTTTCAACCTTAAAGGGATCCATGATTAGTTGTAACATTAGATATTTGATAAACATTATTTGATAAACATGTATTTTAACTGTAAAATAAAGACTGTAAAAATACTGCACGCTGTTTAATAGTTTTTATAATTTTTAAACTAAAAGTTTAAAAACATATTACGTGGATGGGGCCATTGTATTTACACACAAAGCATTCTGGGTAAATGATGACGTGGAAAGGTCCTCAGTGTGAGCGAGCTATATCCACCCTGAAGTTTAATCTTGGACAATATCTGATGATCGACTCTTTTAAATGAAACCAGAGAGTGTTGACAGAGAGGAGAAGGCAGAAATGACTCAGCCTGTAACTGAAAATATGGATGGAGGACAACAGAGCTGCTATATGGAAGAAGAACCTCAGCTTAGCCTGTTAGCCTTAGCGTTAGCCCCAATGGTATCACCATATAAATGTACCGTATTAGCTCAGCGCTACACATTCTCCTCTCGTCACTGAGGTCCTCTGTCGACATGACAGAGAGGGGAACGCAAAAATGACTCAGCCTGCAACTGAAAATATAGATGGAGGACCTCAGTTTAGCTTGTTTGTCACGCTAGCACCAAGCTAATACATATAAGGCAATATAGCGTTGGTGCTAGCACAAAGACTAACAGGCTAAGCTGAGGTTCTTCTTCCATGAAGCAGCTCTGTTGTCCTCCATCCATATTTTCAGTTACAGACTGAGTCATTTCTCTCTGTCAACTCTCTGGTTTCATTTAAAAGAGTCGATCATCAGATATTGTCCAAGATTAACCTTCAGGGTGGTTATAGCTCGCTAGCAGCCTCACACCGAGGACCTATCCACGTCATCATCTACCCAGAATTCTTTGTGTGTAAATAAAATGGGTCCGTCCGTGTTAAAATATATTTTTAAAAATTTACAAAACTAAACAGCCTACAGTATTTTTACAGTCTTTATTTTACATTTAAAATAAATGTTTATCAAATAAAGTTTAATGTTACAACTAATCGTGTGTCCCTTTAAATATCCTTCATTTTACACTTCAGCTCTGTCTCGTTATTTCACAACTCTTTCTGCTCCCTTTTCTTTCCTTGTTCCACTCAACTGCTTTGTGGTCAAATAGCATTTTCACTTCACAGCTGCCTTGAACTCTCAAAGAGCTCTTTGCACTTTATGTCAACAGAGAGTTGATGCTGAGCTCATCAGCAGCACTTCAGTGTGACATGTTGGCTGGTGCTGTACAATAACAGCAGTTGGAAACACACGACTCAGCTTTATTACAGCAATGGACAGCTCACAAATTGGAACTCTTGTTAAGTGTAGACATTCCCTTCAGCATGGGCACAAACATGGTACCATCTAATATTATTTTTATTATTCTTATTATTCTTAACTGCAAGTTCCTAGTCTGTGAATGTTCACTGACAATGGCAATAAAACTGATTCTGATTATTGTGTGGCTCTTAGTCCTATTTCCAGCTACATGTCACATCTAGAAATAAGTCACCAAAAGTGGCGTTGACATTTTTTTTGAATGTTCCTCTTATTTTTTTTCCTTTTTTTTTTCCATCATTCATTCATATTTTTTCATCCTGCTTGAATCCTATTTTCTGTGTTCCGTTATAAACCGGTGTGCCCATCTACTCTTCTGGATTTATTACGATTTTGTTTTTATTTAACCTGAAATGACCTTTTCAGCTGCAACATACATGTATCTTCTTCCAGGGATTCTTGAACAAACACAATGTCCAAGCCCAGAAAACCAAGTTTTCTGTCGGCTTCATACAAAACATGATTTTTTGTATTTTTTTTTTTTTTGCAACGATACAATGTGTTTTTGTTTTTTATGTTTCTTGTAAGAATATTTGAATCAAAATGTAATGAACATTTTCCTTTTGAAAGTTTTGTTTGGCCAGACTGCATGACCTCATCACATTTTATTAGGTGTTAAGATATGAAATGAAGTTGTTTTTTGTTTTTACTTCATTTTTGATTTTCACTCCCTTTGCTAATTAAATTCTGCACTTTAAGCTGTTTGAAACTTAACAGTGATAAGAGTTGAAACAGTAGTTGTAGATCATAAAAAATGTATTAAAGTAAAATAATCACCTACAAAGATGAGGAGTATAAGGACCTTTATGATCTTTCCCGTTATCTGCCTTTGTCAGCTGTTGTGTTGCGCAATAGTTGATTGTTTGCTGCTTTTGAATCCTCATGTGTGCTGATTGCACACAGCATGAATGCTGTCCCAGCATTGTGTCATATTTGGCCTTCTACACATCTATGCATTGCTAAGTACATGCCCCAAAACATCATACTTCTACTTTTAATATGAATAAAGGTCACATTTTTATAGTTTTAAGATTTGTTCATATGCTGAAGGAACTGATGATTCGGCACCTTTTGTGCTGTTTATTGTATGTTTCCTCATGCTGTGATCCCTGTGGTCTGGCACTGACTTAGCCCTTACAAACCCCTGCTTCCCCTGGTCCCACTTCTCTCCTTGTGGCAGTGTGCTGCTCTGACAACCACAAGGGACGCAGCTCCCCATATGATGAGCTGACCCTTGCTTTGACAGAAAAGGCATTCYCACTGATGCACACTGGCACGCTCACATACAGGATCACACGCTTTGACAGGGAAGCTCAGATCCAGACCAGCTCTGACATGTACACATCCAGATCTACACACACACACACCACACAGAGAAATCTCCACTCTGCCCCATTATTTCACAGCACAGCTCAGGTGGGCGTCCCTCAGGGGTGCCATGTCCACAGGGGATCCAGCTTTGATTAATTTATGTCCTCCACAGCTACGAGTTCATTGACATTGGTTCTTGTTTGGTTTCTTTGCAGAAATGTTTATTTTCCAACTTGTGCTTTGCACTGTTTTGTCTTAAACATGCTTACATTTTGCCATTAATCTTCACAGTAAGCTTCTCAGGTTCATCTGCAGTGTTTCTTCTTGCATATTCATGAAACTCATCATGCATATTGGAAGGTTTAAGCCTGCTAATCTCTTGGTTTTCAGGTGGACGTTATATACAACATTTTTGACTTCATTTCAGTATCTGAAATGTGAAGTTATGTATTTGCATATCCCACATTTTTGTTTATTGTTCTGTGTCTTACTGCTGCTTGAGTAAATAGGCTTGTTTTGCAGGTTGTAAATTGTATACATCATGATTTAACTTRGAAAAACAGGTGTGAATCTTTTGTCAGCATGGTTATTTGTGCAGTTTTTAGTTTGCCATGTCCTCGCTTTTACTGCTTTCTGTTTTGTTGTGTAAAGAAATATAGAGATTATGTGTTGCATTCCTGAACAGCTGAGTAAAGAAAAACAAACATTTCTGTTAGAACAAGCCTAGCAGAATTCTTCCTTTTCTCATTGAAATACTATTTTCTCTTTAAATCTCTTAATTCTCTTAGAAGGTGGGAAAAAATAACCCATTTCTGCTCTTACCTCTTCTCTCCCACTTCTGCCTCTTTTTCCTTCTTTGCCCTTTACCTTCCATTTCTTTATTTCTCTGAGCTTTCATATTTGTCCTGCTTATCCCTCTTTAAACCTTCTGTCCTCCTACACTACACTTCCTTTCTCCTTTTCATGTTTACTTTATCCTTTCACCGTGATTCCACTTTTTGTTTTTGCCCCTACACCGGATTTCTTCTCTTTTCAGATTTCACAGCTTCCATCTCTTCCCACTCAAGTCTCTTTGAATCCCCCCCTCGCTTGTGTCAAACCGATTCTGACCTTTTTTTTTTTCTTCTCCTTCACAGGGATGTGAGGCGTCTAGTTGTAGCCATGTCAAGAGCCAGACTGGGTTTGTACATCTTTGCTCGGGTGGCACTGTTCCAGAACTGCTTCGAGCTGACTCCTGCCTTCAACCAGCTCACTGCCAGACCTCTGCAGCTCCACATTCGTCCACATGAGTACTACAACCAGGAACAAGCTGTACGTGGACACAAACACATTTATGAGCTGTCAGAGTACCACAATTCCAAATAGTCCTCCTCAGTATTCCACCCCAGCTTCTAACCATGTCTGATCCTACAGTTTTATTTTRAAAAGGATTGAATTTCTCAGTTTTACTTCATGTACACAAACAGAGCCTGATTTGTTAGATGCATTCTCTACAGGTCTTTYCAAGTACGAGAAACAAAAGCCCGACTATTATTAACCTGAGTGATTTAAAGGCACATCCTTTCTCCCACTCCAGCCTGAYGTGGCTTCTGTCTGGTCATTGGATTGTGGCAACAGGAGGGTCTAAAACACCCCACAGCCTCTGACAGTTCCTCTGTCTCTGGATTRCTCAGCCCCACAAGGGACAGCTCCTTTGGGCACACACATGCGTCCCCCTGCTTAGCTTTTCTACCTAKTCAGTAAAAGTTAGCTGGCAACATGCAGAATAAAAGGAAGTTTAATTTTGACACTTGAACAGAACCTTTATAAGTTTTCTGTGAAGTCACACTGCTCTGTCGAAATATGTGCAGTTTTTCAGAACTGTTGGTAGAATTGGGAACAAGTGTGTAGGATCAAATATTATACTGCAGAAAAACTATTAAGAGTTAAGTTGTAGAGTAGTAAAGCTTTCAGTCTCACTGACTGACATGAAGCCCACAGGGCTGCTGTGAGCCTCACTCTTATATTTATGAGGCAGCAGCCTGGCTGATAGAATATTCCTCTCTTATCACTCTTCAGTTTAGGCCGCAAGACTCTGTCTGCATACTAATAATATCAAATTACTGACTCGACATCCTGTATTTGATTAGTGTGAGAGTAGTGGAAGCTGCAGGGGAAAATGTGCTTACAAATAAGAAGCAGGTAGCAGCAGGCAGAGAATTTTTAATCTCAAACATTTTGCTTCTATTAATACTAACCCAGGTGGTGCTGAAATGACTGATCTCTTACAAGAAAGACAGAATTCTTAATTTTTTTCTTTTACATGAGTTTCTGATTATCTGCTGCTTGTTCTTTTCTTTCAGAGAGATGAACAGCCTGACCACGTTGTGAAGGACATGCCAGAGATGGCAAACTATGTCTACAGTATGTACATGCATATGATCCAGAGCTCACAGAAGTACAGACAGGTAAAGAAACGTTCACAAGGGTTTTCTGTTAACTTCTTCCGTAATAGAACTGTTGGATATTTTGTAGCTGATTGATTTTTAGATAGTCTGATATTTTATTTATACTTTGTGATTGGTTGTAATTGTTTAAACACTAAGAGAATCTATGTCTTTTTTTTATATGTGCCTCGCTCCAGCAGTGTAAACACAATGTTTTACATTTCAGGAATGTAGAACTTGTTTTAGGGGTACTTCCATGTTTAATATGACATATGAGGTATGACCAGGTTTTCTGTAAACATTGGGAGAACATGATTCTTGGCCATTTTGTTTTTAGGTTTCCAGAGTCAGGCTCGGAGTGAAATAAACAGTCAGCTGAGAACTTCTGCACACGACTTAGGCTTACCGTCTGAATGATTGCTTTGCAGAAACTACAAAAGCTTTGAAATATCTAAACTTCAGCATAATTACATTTTACATCAAACTAACAGAGACTGTCTGACAGTGGCCACCATTTCTGAAACATGCGAGTGTGTTAAATTAGAGGTTTTATATGTGACCCACCACATCGAAACGAGGATTACAGTAAGTCTAAAAGTGGTATATGGAGAAATAGGAAACTACACTCACCGGCCACTTTATTAGGTACACCACGCTAGTAACGGGTTGGACCCCCTTTTGCCTTCAGAACTGCCTCAATTCTTCGTGGCATAGATTCAACAAGGTGCTGGAAGCATTCCTCAGAGATTTTGGTCCATATTGACATGATGGCATCACACAGTTGCTGCAGATTTGTCGGCTGCACATCCATGATGTGAATCTCCCGTTCCACCACATCCCAAAGATGCTCTATTGGATTGAGATCTGGTGACTGTGGAGGCCATTTGAGTACAGTGAACTCATTGTCATGTTCAAGAAACCAGTCTGAGATGATTCCAGCTTTATGACATGGCGCATTATCCTGCTGAAAGTAGCCATCAGRTGTTGGGTACATTGTGGTCATAAAGGGATGGACATGGTCAGCAACAATACTCAGGTAGGCTGTGGCGTTGCAACGATGCTCAACTGGTGCCAAGGGGCCCAAAGAGTGCCAAGAAAAGATTCCCCACACCATGACACCACCASCACCAGCCTGAACCGTTGATACAAGGCAGGATGGATCCATGCTTTCATGTTGATGACGCCAAATTCTGACCCTACCATCCGAATGTCGCAGCASAAATCGAGACTCATCAGACCAGGCAACGTTTTTCCAATCTTCTCTTGTCCAATTTCGATGAGCTTGTGCAAATTGTAGCCTCAGTTTCCTGTTCTTAGCTGAAAGGAGTGGCACCCGGTGTGGTCTTCTGCTGCTGAAGCCCATCTGCCTCAAAGTTCGACGTACTGTGCGTTCAGAGATGCTCTTCTGCCTACCTTGGTTGTAACGGGTGGTTATTTGAGTCACTGTTGCCTTTCTATCAGCTCGGACCAGTCTGCCCATTCTCCTCTGACCTCTGGCATCAACAAGGCATTTCCGCCCACAGGACTGCCGCTCACTGGATGTTTTTTCTTTTTCGGACCATTCTCTGTAAACCCTAGAGATGGTTGTGCGTGAAAATCCCAGTAGATCAGCAGTTTCTGAAATACTCAGACCAGCCCTTCTGGCACCAACAACCATGCCACGTTCAAAGGCACTCAAATCACCTTTCTTCCCCATACTGATGCTCGGTTTGAACTGCAGGAGATTGTCTTGACCATGTCTACATGCCTAAATGCACTGAGTTGCCRCCATGTGATTGGCTGATTAGAAATTAAGTGTTAACGAGCAGTTGGACAGGTGTACCTAATAAAGTGGCCGGTGAGTGTATATTGTTTTGATATGAACACTTACAAAAATTGCATTTTGTCGAAATATAACAAATAAAAGCCTTATCAATGTATCATTTGAATGAACTGTGAAATATAATCATAAAAAAATTTTTTGAAGCACTTTTTTGAGCACTAACAAGAAAAAACTGATTTTGAGATTTTCCATGTGAGCTAGTAAAGTTTTTGTTTCTTTCCATCTTGTAAATCTCAGTATTTAAATACTATTTGAGATTTCCTTTTCATAAGGAAATGAAAAATTCCTAAAAACAATTACATAAAATTAGGATCCAGCCCAAATATTATTGTGTTATTTTAACCAACAAGACAAACTATCGCTGGTTCCATTTATATCAGGATGATCCAGGTATCAAATTGTGGCTTTCAAAGCCAGGAATCTGAAAATGTTACGAGGTCATTTTGACCAAATTTGACTTAATCCTCATTTCGATGTGATGGGTCACGTATTAAGTGTATATGTTATTATACAGGGTGAGTCAAAAGTCACAGGACATCCCTTTGTTTTGAGTCATTATGGTGGTTATGTTCTGGACCTAGCCTAAAAGAGAATTGCTGGGGTATTCACGTCATTTTCCGTTTTCTTTCTGAAATAAAAGCTGTGATTTTTGATTCGCCCTGTATATTCAATTGTCAATTTAACATTAATAAGGCACCCAGTAAACAAATGTACTTTTTTTCCCCTGGGGTAGGTTGGTTTACACAAGATAATCCAGTTAAACAGCACGTCAGATTTAAACCCCAGATGTTTGTGAAGTTGACAGAACACATTTTAAAAATAACATCTGTGAGAGACTGTTCAGTGTTAGATGAGACTGCATTACTTTTGTGTCTTTCTAATAATTGAGTGCTTCTTTCTGTGTAGTTTCAAAATGTTTCCTCCTCACGTTCAAATATTCTTTTTCCCTCTGGCTTCTCAGCAGCAGCAGAAACTGGCTCTGCCTCCACGACAAACTGAGGCTGCAGATGCCACAGCGGAGAAAGCACCMGATAGCTCTGAGGAACCAGAGAAAGAAACTCCCATGGAGCAGGAAAACCCAGGAGGGGAGACGAGCTCGGAGCCAAACACAGAAAACACCAGTGAGAGCGAAAACCAGGAGCCAGTCGACCACACAAAGATGCCAGAGCATCCAGGCAGAGACAGCGACAGTGATGAGGAGGACAACGGAGAGGAGCAATAGAGCAGCTTTTATCAGACTGTTATTAAGTGATGTCATTCATTTTGATTTTTTTCTACTCAATAGAAATCCTAAAAAGGTTTTTTTTTATAACATCTGATTATGATGATTAGTACTTTATTAAAAAAAATTAAAAAAAAACAGCTTCATGTTTTCTTATCTACTAGAGCTGATAACACACTTGGTGTCTGAAGTCACACAAAGCCTACAATCAACATGAAAAGGCTTTTTTGACATCTCTGTCATGCTACTCCCATTCATTCAGCTTCCTCTGGAGAAATCTTAACTCCAATCTGATTGGCTAAACCTATACCGGCAATATGAACCACAACTAAGCTGCATTTGTAGGTCAGTCACTTCACGCAAGAGCCAGTGTGCATGCTGGGGGATTTCAAGCTGCCCTCTGGAAGCACACCCACTCAACCAGCAACAATAAATCCTCAACCATTCATGTAGCAGCACTGACGCCTCCATGCACTGTGAAGCTGTGGACTTTTTCTTTTTGAGACAACATTTAAGAAACTAGACTTAGTGTTAACATCAAAAGGCATAAAGCTTAAAGTAGGTTGCGGTAATTTAAATGTAATTGAATTAATATTAAGAGGTTAACACAGTCCACAACCCTGCAGGCAAAAACACAGACTGGAAATTTATTCATTCTCGTGCACCAGAGGTTGGTGGTTGTTACATCATACCTCAGGCTGGTGGAGCAGGTCGGCTGCACAGCTGCTTGTGTCTGGGCCAGTTGAAAAGGCTGATAGAGACCCATATGTTGGTGTGTGTGTGTGGAGAGACGAAGCCACGAAATGTCTGCTTTTCCTTCATTTTGTCCAGAGTGCACCAGATAGAATATCACAGGAGGGTTTTGGACCAGTGGGTTCTCTGTCATCTGAGGAAAAGAGAAAGATCAGATTAGAGCGATTATCTTTGTCAGCTGCAACATCAAACACAAATTATAGATTTTTACTTAAAACCTTTAGGAATATTATAAATAAACTTGGCACAAAGGTACGTAAATTTGTGTTTGGTAAATCCTTTGTTGTAACGATGCTTCTTGGCAATAATCTTATACTGTTGGAAAACCTGTTAATTTCCCTTTTAAATAGTGCCACATTTGTAAGGAACATGCATTTGTGAGTTTGTGAGTAGAGCAGAGTGTCATGTAAATGATTTATAAAGTCTTTGTATCTTAATGAACATGCAAAAAAATGCTTTATGTCATCAAAATGGGGTTTAAATAGCTATCTACAACAGGTAAGATATTGTTTATAACCTCACACAATCCTACTTACTCATTTTATTAATTATGCATAATTTAAACTACAAATGAAAATGTCAACATTTGCACTGTGTATCAAAAACAGTCTCAGCACTATTCAACCACATTTTGTGACACCAACATACTTTTCTCTGAGTCACATGAACGCCTGCATTGTGCAGAACTTCCCTCTGTCAGGACTTCCACTTTAACTGTTGTCTGCCTGCTGGCCTCATGACCATTCAGCTGCTGGCGCTCCTTATTGGAGTAAATTAGAGCTAACTGGTGGGACGTGGCCACTGCTCATAACAAACATCAGCCCTGGATGTCTGGAGCAGGATCTGGGAGACTTTGGGACGAGTGAGAAGAAAAGCAGACGCTCACTTCCTCCAGAGGGTTTTTTTTTTCTACTGAAGGTGAACATGTCTTTTATACTCACAGGACAGGTATTGAAAGGCTGATTGTTGTTTTGGAAACATCTGATTTCTAACTTTGAGCAAAGCAGTTGGAGACTAACAGCATGCAATAAAACTGTGTGTGTGTGTGTGTGTGTGTGTGTGTGTGTGTGTGTGTGTGT
>NW_013952463.1:391976-395090 GCF_001266775.1 Austrofundulus limnaeus
TGTGTGTGTGTGTGTGTGTGTGTGTGTGTGTGTGTGTGTGTGTGTGTGTGTGTGTGTGTGTGTGTGTGTGTGTCCTACCTGTTTTTTTGTTACCTGTTTAGGACCTTTTCTGTCAGGACTATTAGTCTTTTTGAGTACCAATGCCTGGTTCTAATACGGTGAAATGTCATTTGTTTGTTTGGGGCAATGGTCAGAGCTAAGCTACAGAAATGAATGGAAGTCAATACACAGTTCTAATAAGAATAGAAATACACATGTGTGTGTCTTACTACACTTTATGTGAAGATTTGACAAGATCACAGGATCCATCATAAGACATTTTATATAGAATGTGTCACTTATTGACCAACCCTACATGACAGCAGTGTCACAACAGGAAGTGAATTATTATACAGAGTAAAAGCAGCCGTGGCTGCAGGGGAGGAGCCCACCATTGTGTCTTGAAGATTTAACAAGCCTAACAAATCAGTCTGATGGTGCACAACTCTTTCACACTCATAAAACCATCGGTTCTACTATCTTAACTTCAAGGCCAGGCCTCTGGGCAGATTTTACTGGTGGATTTTTGTCTCAGAAAATATTTCAAGTCTTACTGCTTCTCCTTAATGTAGCATTTTGTGGAGAGGGGAGATGCTGTTATAAGAAACATTACTGGACAGAATATAAAAAGTGAACAAACTCAGGATAGATGCACGTCAGACTCCTGGCTGCTGTTTATCTGTGTTGACATTTCTGCTTATTGTAAAAGTTCCTCATGATCTTTGCTGCTCTGCTATTAGGAAGTGAGTAATGTGACGGTCTTGTGTCATTCAGCTGTCAGTTGACCTCAGTGGACAGACAGGCCTGCTGGTCATTGCTTGAAGTTCCCAGGCTTTATTAAAACAACTGTCTAATCCTGACAAGCACTTTGAGATCATCAACAGTTCACATCTCGATCTGATAATCTTCCATCATGACAGAAGTGTTGCTGCTGCCAGGAAACTCTATCGGCCAATCTGAAGTGCCCTGTCATGGGTGTTCATCAGCTCAACTAAAAGCATCCAGCTTTGCAAAAAAAAACCTGTTTTTGACTCGATCAGATCTAATCGTTTTGTGTTTCCTTCAGAACAGAATGGCCAGCTGTGGTTCATGTGTCTGGTGCATCGTATGGCTGGTGGTGCTGCTGTGCATTGGCTGGCCTCTTAGCATCACCTTAGGGGGTCTTTACGGCCTCATCAGTCCCCTCACCACCTGCCTCGGCCTGGACCGGCTGTCTGACYTGCTCCTGGAAGGGGCCAACATCGGTCGGACCTGCGCTAACAACATGAGACACAGCAAGGCTTTGTGTTGAGGAGATCACAAGCAGAAAACACAAATTGTTGTTTCTGAGGGGGAGACGAAGCTTCACTATCTGTTTAACGTGGAGATGACTGGCATTTTCCCAACCTATGAAAAATAAAGTGTCCAAAAGGACTCTTATTGTAACATGTCATTGACTCGGATTATAAATATGTATAGGTTTTTTTTTATTAGAATTAGGTTTTTCATTATTATTCTGTGTTCCTGTTTAAACAGCAGCAAAAGCATGAAGATGAAAAATGAACAATAGAAACATTTAGACTTGTAAATGACTGTGCTAAAACTTCGAACAAAATTAAAACTGCTTTGAACTCGTCCTCTGTGTTTGTGGTCTGACTTCTTGGAGACAGAATTTAGTTTGGAAATTTATGTCTGGAAAACAATTGCAAAGATAAAGTTGCTTATACAAACAGATGTTTCATATGCTAATTTTGTTTACCCAGTGTCACATTTCAGGTTGGATGGGATTTATCCTCAGTAGATTACACTGAAGTCGAGAAGGCGACCACATTACGTGACTGTACATAATATTCGAATGTGAAGAGTGATTATTATGCTAATTAGAATTTTTGATAACGTTATTTTGTGGGTCTAGAAATGCTGCAACACCATTTGTTGGCTTGTGCCTAAAATGTTTTAAGTTATAAAACCTGTCTGCTGGTATTAGTTAACTTATTCAGTCAAGATAAGAGTCTAAGGGTTCTGTCATTTTGCCTGGGGGGTGTGGGGGGGGGGGTGTATTGTGTAAAATTAACTTTTTGAGTTTTATATCATGTTATAAAGTAATTGCTTCATCAAAAAACATGTACAGAGTGTTGCTTTGACTCATTCATGCATGCTTAAGAAATCCTTGAGTCTTCAGTGGTAGCCATGTGGAGCTGCCTAAATGCTTGCTGGTAGAAAGCTCCTCCCTGGAGCTCAGTCTGGAGCCAAGCTCCTGCCACACAAAGCATTGTTTGGATATGTGCTGAAGTGGGAGTGTCAGAAATGGTAAGAAGTTCTTAAAGAGACAGAGGCCAATTTCAAGGCGTTTAGATGGGCATTTAGCAAATCTTAAATTTATGTTTGATACACACTGTTTTCATAACAACTGATAGTTACTTGATTGTGGTGCAGAATTGAACTATGTTCCTAGAAAATACCCCCCCCCACACACACACACACACACACATGCACACTTAACTTCCTGAGTGACATGACCTTGAAGTATCCAAGTTGCACCAAAATAAAAGCTGTTGGATTTCAACGTTTTCATTCATCAAAAGCTTTACAGATTAATTTTTACACTTTACTTAATGAAAAGGGAAAAAAAATTGAATAGGTCCTCTGGACGGGTTCTTCTTTAATGAAACGTTTCGTCTCTCCTCCAAGAGACTTCTTCAGTCTGAGAGTTTCAGGCAAAATTCAGGCTTTTGAGTCCTGCCTCCAGGTGACTGATACTCACATCACATAGCCAGGTGATGTGAGTATGAGTCACCTGTGAACGATGGCCATGTGATGTGAGTATCAGTCACCTGGAGGCAGGACTCAAAAGCCTGAATTTTGCCTGAAACTCTCAGACTGAAGAAGTCTCTTGGAGGAGAGACGAAACGTTTCATTAAAGAAGAACCCATCCAGATGACCTATACAATTTTTTTCCTCTTCAGTCTGAGAGTTTCAGGCAAAATTCAGCCTTTTGAGTCCTGCCTCCATGTGACTGATACTCACATTTTGGGGTCTTCATTTTCACCTGAAGGTTGCATGGAATCCTGTCTGTGTTTCCTGTCTGCTTTCAGG
>NW_013952463.1:396646-400093 GCF_001266775.1 Austrofundulus limnaeus
GAAGAAACAAAGTGCTAGATTTTATAAATATAAATATATATATATAAATATTTATGAGTCTCCCCCAATCAAAGGTGATCAAAACTGGGAAAAAAGCACAAATTGACATTTTTCATCAAAAGAAATGGGCAATTAAAATCTGCTCTGGTGCTACAGTTTTTCATAAAATGGTTTTAAATGTAACCCTAAGAGACAAGAAAAAAATGAAACATCTTTTCTTTTTTTTTCCCTGTGGAAAATAAAAATGGGATTCATGTACACCAGAAACGTGTGCGATGYGGTACTTTGTGTGCTCTCCTGTGGCTCCTTCCATCACACAGATCTCCAGTGGAAGTTTTGCACTGCTGCAGTGGACAACGTTAGCCACACCCACCACTGCAGGACACACCTTGTGCAGAAATCTCACCTCTCTGCAATGTGTTGCAATGACGCTGTTTCCATGAGGCACATCGATACCTATGCATCATAATAAAGTGCTCTGATGGAGCTTTTAGTCTTTGTGGAATGCGTCWAATCAGACTTAAACTTTGAGCTGGACATTCTTCTTAAGAGTGAATTTTGGGCTGCATGTGTGCTCTAAGGAGAGACAAAAAGCTGATTCTGAACACAGGAGCTGCACCTTTCTGTGCTCTGCTCATCCTTTCTCTCTGTGCTCCACATGAAGGTCAGCGTGAAAACAAAAGATGCAGAGAATTTAAAAAAAATGAAACAACTATTTTACCACAAGGGAGAGAGGCTGAGACAGAACCGAAGCCCAACAGAGGATAAATTAAAGCATAAAGCGGACTGTTGTAGGGTTTTGCGGCGAGGGCTGGGCTCTTCATGCCCCCCCTTTGCAAGGATGACTCTGCAAAGTGAGGCAGAAATCAAAGAGTAGGAGTACCTGCATCCATCTCCAACTCAGCAGGGACTTCAGATTTGGTTGTGAACTTGAAGAGGGAAGAGAGAAAAAGCAGAAAAAAGAAAAGCTGTTTATCAATTTTACTCTGCTTCACTGCAGAATGCACACTTCTTTCACTTTTAAATGTATTCACTTACTCATTAGGTGCCTTGTTGCAATTTGTATTTAGTTTTATAATCAYAAACTAAGGTTTGTAGAACTTCTTCTAAGTAAATCTAAAATTTGATGTGTTTTATCCTGAACACTGTATTTAAAAAAACAGCTGTCTCAGGTTGAAAGTAGAACAACACACATTATAAAATTACATTTTGAAAAGAAAAAAAGAACACTAAAGTTAGAAATGCCACAGTTTTATTTATTTGTTTTTACCTCATAATATTGGCATCCAAACACTTCAACAATCCGTAGAAGTTCTTCATAAAAGCATTCGTTTTACCAAAACCTGCCGACAAGTTTCCTGAAAATCCATTCCTGTTTGTGCACTGATGAACTGATAGGTAACATCTCCCTGGTGAAAAACAGTGGAGGATCTAGAATAATTTATAGCTGCCTTACGACCTCCGGGCCAATCGACAAGGCAGAAATAAATTCTAAAGTTTAAACAGGACATCATTAGTTTGTCAGTCTTGTGAAAGTTGGAGGATGCAGCAGGACCAAGAGACGTCACGAGAGGAAATCCAACAAAAAAAAAGACTTCAAACTATGTTCAGTTTTAAAGAGAACAGAGAAACTGTAAGAGATCACATTTAATTACACAAGTAAGCTGATATAGTTCTTGTGAGTACAAAAAYTAGTGTAATTCCTGCAGACCACACTCCTAAGAAAGGCAATTTATTTGTCAAGCAAGTAAGTTGAAGAAAAAAGAAACCAATTTAAAACAACTCACACTGGAGTCTGATGAGTCAAAATATTAGAGCCGTCAACTTGTTATGGGTGAAAGAAAAGCTCTGTTCATTGGTACACCCTGGTGTTTGGCACTGAGATACAGTTAGAAAATCACATTAGACTCAATGGAGGACCTCAGTGAGTCGGTTTTATTACCTCCACAGTTTCTGGTTGCTTTGGCAAATGAGTAATTTGGGAAATTTGGAGGTTCAGTTAATTGCACAGGCTTTTTGTTGTGGTGAGTAAGAATTTTATGAGCAATCTTTCTAATGTGGCAAAGTGAGACATTATGGTTTTGGATTTGCAACAAAATGATACTTTAATAACAGAGCCTAGGGCTTGTCAGAAAACTAAATTGTAAATTAATGCATCATGCCATTTACCTGAACAACTTATTGTGGCTAACGGGTCTATTTTTAAAACTACATCTGTTTGGAACTATCCACCTCTGTGTACTAGAATGAGACTTTACTTGTGCTGCTTTTTAGAGTCTTCACCTGCCAGTGTGTTCTCCAACCTCTTTTGCAGCGAAACAAGCACATTTCTTTCCTAAATTTTGTATTTTCCCTACTGTTTTATCTGAAAAAGAGAAGGCTTCCTTCAGGGGTGTGCTGCTTTAATTCTGCCTTTTGTGCAGATTACTGCTTGAAAAGGGGAATGCAAACAGAAGGAAAACGGTGAATGTGAGTCTTTTTGATCCACGCAGCCAGAAAAAATAAAATTAGCCTGGTTACAGTGGGATGTATGCACGGAATGGCATGGCACAGACAGATATGGCACTCATTGAAGCTAAACATGCTTGATGTTTGAGCCCTTGTGGGCGAGGAAGGAGTTCCGTGTTTATGCARTGAGGAAAGTTTCTCTTCAGCGATGGTACCTTCAGTTCCTCCTCACCACTGGGCTTCAAAGACGTTTAATGACAAAGAAGAGCAAACATTTCATTTCACCACCTGTGCTTAGGTTGTAATCAAACCTTCCCAATGCAAGGACAAAAGGACAGAGTGCATCTGACCGAGTCTGCACAGAGGGATTTGGCTGTCTGGTTTGGTTGGTTGTTGGGCTCTATTGGCTCATACAGACAGAAGGATTTGGTTGAAAATAAACACTGGCAGTAACAAAATATACCTGACAGACCTGACAGCAGATTAATTTCTCATCCATTTTTTAATGTGACCCTAGGATTAAGAACATTAGTGGATTATACTCAGATTTGTCAAACTGAGGGTCACAGTGGGACACGCATTGCCTAGATGAGAACACAATGCACCCAAAACAAAAAAACTGATGATTTCTTCCTTTTTGTTGCCAGGTAGGCCAGTTAAGAGAGGCATTCTGGGTAAATCTTTTAAAAAGAGAACCGATGCATCTCTCCAGTAAACATTTAGCATTCCTTGAAAGAATCGCTGCCACGGTCATTTTCATAGGTTACAAACACCTGCCAAGATGTGATTTGTGTCATGTGCAGGTGTGATGGATCCTACAAACCAATAGGCTGTTGAAATRGCATATATTTATACTTTTCATGCAACCACAATGAAATTCACTCTATTTTGGAGGTACAACTTTTCTGGATATTATAATTATTATTATTATTTTATTTATTTTTAACCATAACAAGCCAGAAGTCAAAATGAAATACAACAACTTTCTAGTTCTTACCT
>NW_013952463.1:400658-402375 GCF_001266775.1 Austrofundulus limnaeus
CACACACACACACACACACACACACACACACACACACACACACACACACACACTATTTACATCATACTTATTGTTTTCATAAGGCACATGGGTTTTCCACCAGTCATAAGCTGCAGTTTTGGAATAATAGTTCTTTGTTGCACTGCACCAACTTCTTCTTCTAAAGCAGTTTGTGATTAATGCAAATCCAGAAATGGCCAGTGCACACTGCAGCAAAAACAAAAACAAAAACAAACAAAAAAAAAAAAACCAAAAAAAAAAAAAAACCACTAAACAGGTTTTTTGCTTGTGACATTTTTAATTTCCCTGCAGAGGAGATGGTTCATTCTGACATTTACTGTTCGCTCCAACTTTCTCCACCCACTTACCTCCTCTGCATTCCCTAATAGCTTGTATCTGCTACATGCAGCCCATCGACCCTGATAAATGTTTAAGTTCTGCACCATTACACGGCCAATAAAAATCAGTGGCTGGCAGGTCCTAATTGGACAAAGAGCTGTTCACCAGCCAAGTGGGCTTGATATAAGAGGTGCAGGATAGCAGAGTGCAAGATGGGAGAGACAGAGAGGAGGAGATAGTAGAAATCCTTGCATTTCCTTCCATCACCGCAATACTTTTATACACAGAAGCTTATAAATCACTGCTGTACATTACAGAGGTACGCAGTGACAAAAGATGACACCCGTCTGGTGAAACATGTGGGCACAAAATAAAAGGACTGACTTTTTTATTATTTGTAGCCAGATGAAAGCTGAAAATGTTATGAGAGGCAAACAGAAAGAGTAAGAACACAAGTCTTACATTGATGATGAATTTATTTTGAATTTAAGTGAAGGGTAAGGAGGAGGTAGGCGCCTCCTGGGTGCCTTCCTCTTGAGGTGGTTCAGGTGTGTCCCATTGAGAGGAGACCCAAGACCAGACCCAGAAGTTGTTGAAGGAATTATGTATCCACTTTGACCTGGGATCACTTTGGGATGCCCCAGGAGGAGCTGAGTGTACTACTGGGGATGGGGATGTCTGGATTTCTCTCTGGATTGTTGCACTGTGAACTGACTAGAACTGCACTTCATGTTGCTGCTGGCAGTAACACTATACTATACTATACTATACTATACTATACTATTTCTCTTTCATTTTCTTAAATTGATCCCACACTTTTGAGCTCCGTTGCTGGGTAGCCATGATACCANTGCTCAGGCAAATATCCTTGTCTGTTAGTTTGGATTCTATTCTGATGAAGTGAAACTGAACTTGTTCAGATCATATTGTACTTGTATACGGCACATTTGTGGTGCAATTTAAAAAAAGCCAGTCTTCATAGATTGAATGTGGCTTATAATGATGCACCAAGACTTTTGTTAAATAAGCCCAGATGGTCCAGTGCCAGTGAACTGTTTGTATCTGCTCATGTCAGCACATTTATGGCTGTTTTAAGAAAGCTTTTGTACAAATGTATTTGTCGTTTAATATAATTATTTTACAGTTGACTAACGTTACATGTAGTGCAGTAAAATACTCATCTGGGCTTTGGAAGCATTGGTATGACTGCCTCTTGAAAAGTTAGGAAGCTTATTGTACTTTTTATTTTTTATTCTTTTTATTGTGCTTTTTATCTTCTTTTTATTTTAACTGGACTTTGAGTCTGTAATAAAGTTCCATCTATCTATCTATCTATCTATCTATCTATCTATCTATCTATCTATCTATCTATCTATCT
>NW_013952463.1:404472-415335 GCF_001266775.1 Austrofundulus limnaeus
CATTAGCACCTCTAGTAATATATTTACTGAGAAAAATGGTGACGTGTTCAATACTTATTTTACCTGCTGTATTTTGCCTCCTTGTTAAACTTACCATCAGAAACAGTGATGTTATGATAAACCATGCATGAAATGATGTCACAGTACCTGTCAGCTGCATCAGGAGTCCTCATGGGGCAGCTGAGCCCTCAGGTCTCCCTCACCACTAGCAGGTCCTCAGTCACTTCTTTCTTGAGTATTGCAGGTCTGTCCACCAGTTTTTTTTTCTTCCACTGGACACAGTTTACATTTGACAGCTTCCTTCCCTTCACTCAATTGTCTGCAAATCTGATAACTACAAAAATCTGCCATTAATCAGTGGACAGGTACCAGGTATACTTATGGCCTCTATGCTCAAACATGATGCTCTACCTCTTTCCCAACATGCTTTCAAGCACACAAGCTGTGTTGTTCCCTTGTCAAATGCAAAAAGGACTGTGGGAAATGTGCAGAAACGTATGCTGCTCTTGTTGCCGAGGCGTTAATTAGTCTGAGAAATCCTGTCTTCAACCCTTCCTTCAAGCCGTCTAGAGTCACACACCCACATAACACCTCCTCCCACACTCCGAGCACCAGAACGTCTTATCTGTAACAGGCCTGCAATGTGTCCATAAAATCTTATCTAATCTTGAAAAAAAAAAACAGTCTTAATTTAAGTGGTTCAGCTTTGCGGTGAAGCTAATGAGAATTTGAGTTGGACCTGAGCAGCGAGCTCCTGACGTGCAAATATTTCTCAGCTGCCAAGGGCAGCTTGACTTTATAACCAAAAGCCACAAGTGCCAAGATTTTTTTTACAACATATTCAACAGTTTGTTTTTGGAAGCAGCTGACCAGAAATTATRAATAAATAAATAAATAAATTGTAATGTTAAAAACCTAACAGTTGTGAAGTAGGATTTAACATTCATCATTTCGGAGTTTGGCAGTGTTCAGAGTTGTTCCTGAGGTTGCTGATGCAGTGAAACATTAAAAGAAAAATTAAATGGTAATCTGGCATCAATGCACAATCTACCAGATGGGGTCTACATAATAAAAGCCTTTTTCTGATTCCTTCAGCTGATTTATCGCATTACAGTGCATGAAACGTGTTTAGAAGCATTAAAATTTCTTCTCTGCTAATAAAAAAGTTATTTTCTGTGCARTACATAACTAACTGTCAGGAAAATTACGATAAACTTGACAAAAAATTTTTTGGACTGTCTGTATTACAAAAATATTTCATCTTGACTAATAACGAAAATCACGTCAACTGAAGTATTTCTGTAAAACTGAAAAATTGTTTGTGATTCATGGATGATTTGATACATTACACTTAAAATTTTATGCAGTAACTTTTAGACTCAATTTTTAATCTACTCCACTGTTGACAGGGCAAAAAGAGGCCATCTAACCTTAATTTTACAGCCTTTAAAATAAGTATTTATGGAAAGAGAGTTTTTTTCCCCCCGTTTAAGTAAATAGTTTCCTTCATAATTTCATAGTTTTCTGTCATTACTGGTACATAACTGAGACAGGAGTTTTGGTTAGAGCTACAGACCCTTGCTGAACTGTAAACTCTCTGATGGCCTTAGGAGGCACAACTGGAGACAAGCTGGTCTCTTTCCAAACAGACATTTGGGTTCACATGACCTGAGYGAGCAGCTGTCCCCGACAGTACTCGCCTTTAGCACTGTACACAGTGGAATGGGAATGTCCTTGTTCAGTTCATTGGAATATATTCCACTTTTATTTCTACAACTACAATTAGTTGATCTTAAGACACTCAGAGTTATATACCTGCACTCAAACCTAAATGCAGAGAATGGACTGAATAAACTGCCATCAAAAATGTTTGGAGCKAATTGATCKCAGCAAAGATAAAAATGGCTAAAACTCAATGAGTCAAAAGGTCAATTTTAGCAATGTAGAGCTAATAATTGGTGTGATAGAAGCTGAAAATCATCCACATCACAAAGCCTACTCTGGGTGCTAACAGACTGTATGAAATCTCCCAATGGTGTGCCTTCACAAGTGTGTAAGAGAGGGATCCAAATATAAACATGATGTTATTATTGATGGCTAACAAAGATAAAACAACAATTTTTTCAAAATAAAATTATTTCAAAACGTCATCTTGTGAAAAAAAACCCGCAGGCCTTTCATTTAAATTAATGTTTAATTAATAAATACTGGGTCACTGTAAACATCAAGAGAGAGTTTTCATGTGAAGTCCACATTCTTGGACCCCCCCCCAAAAAAAAAAAAAAAAAAAAAAAAAAAAAAAACAGATGCCGGATATTATTTTCGAATCATACAAAATCTTTTCCTCTCTTCCTAACTCCTGCTGCATGGCTGATTCATGTACCAATCAAAACTTCATCAGCAGTCCAGCTTCGGTCATTCCAGGGCCACGCACGAAAAATTGATGGTGTCTGGCTTTGAGAGACTGGGACCATTAGTTTCACTCTGTACATTATGTCAGATAACGCCAAAGCATGTTGTGTGTGTGTATGTGTGGGGGCGGGAGGGGCTGGGTGGTGGCTGAATTACTAGTAACGGAACAGGAATGAGTTATCCATCAAAGCTGTCTGCCTATTCTCTCTGCAGTTCTTTATCTGTTTGATTGCCTGGGCATACATGAGGGAAGGCTTTCATTATGTTTTCTTTTATTCAAACGATTAATCCTGAAGCACAGTGCACCAGGAGACCTTCCACATCTGGCAACAATGCACTGCTATCATTTCTCTTTCTGGTTTATCAGGGTTCTCTTTTTTGTCTTTTTCCATATCTGAAAAAAAAAAAACAATATTTCACACAATCACACAAAAATGTGTAGTTCGCTGTATTTATTTAATATCAGTAGTAAGTTTCCATGATACTCAATGGTACAACTAGAGAGGATGCAGAAAACCAGAGCAGGTACAAAAGCTTGTATCTTCTCTCAACATGTTTCTTAGACAGTTTACAACCACTAATGGCTGACGATAAGGGACAAACTTAGGGAACCACACACACCAAGAATCTCCCTCTGTTGCTCTTGGATCAAAATGAGCCAAGGCCTCAAATTTAAAACTGGACCCAGAGACAACAGGGGGGTTAACCTAACAAACGTGCTTTTGTACTGTGAGAGGAAACTAAAGTATCCAAAAAGAAACTTGCACATGCATGAGTGGAGCATATATTCTCCATGTGGAAAGGCCTCAACAGAAACTCAAACTCGTGCCCATTGCTAAAGTGGAAGAGCAAGTCATAACTATTCAGCYTCAATTCATTAAACACAACATCAGTCAACGTGTGTTTCTCACTGTCTCTGCACATGTGGGAAATTTCTGCTCAAACATTTATGAGTGCAAACTACCTCTGCACCTCATCACTGGTATCACGAATTCAAATAAGGCAAGAACAAAAGAGGTGTACTGTAAGAAAGGTGAGTAGAAGAGTAAAAATGCACTTGAGAGAGTGGAAGAGATAGAAAGAATTTGGTGTAAATGAAAAAGAGAACCTGAGGGACTGGTAAATGAGGCCAGATGTGTGTCTAGACTGCTGTCTCCTCCAGCTAGTCAGACAGGACTGTAACCACAGCGATGTTGTTTGTAGAAATGATCTCACTTATGCAGAGTCTGAGCCATTCAGCATTGATAAGAAATACTTCCATGGTCTGCTTTGCTGGAAACTGCAGCAGCCATAAAAGCTGCCTTATAGCCCGAGTTAAATCATGCAGTGTTTACTACTTCACAAGATACAGAGAGGAAATCCAAATCCCCACCAAAAAATACATGTGGGATGATGTTCCAGCTGTATAATTCATCACAACCGGGGTGCAACTGCACCCTTGCATGAAGTTGTCAGGCAGAGGATTTTATTTTACACTGTAAAAACAGAATTTTGGGTGTTTCTGTGTGTAAAACCATCTTATACACAGTTTGTACATCCTTAGTCATTATTTTTATTGAAGATTAGCAGCGGCGAATGATTTCAGCATATCTGTGATCACAAAAAGAAAGTATAATGTGGACATACGTATGTTTTCAATATTTTTTCCCGCATTTAATTCATTCAGTTGGGGGCTATATAAAGTGAAACTGCAATACTTTTGGTCTGAATTCCTTCCTATTGAAACACCACAAGCCCCTCTTTTAGCCCGTTTCTGTGGTGTGGCTCAGATGAACTTACTTTGATACTGTCCCTTTAAATCCAAAAGTGCTTCATACCCCGCCCCCACTCCAGCATGGTCAGTTCTAGTTTGATAGAGGTGGTTACAACAATCTCGCTGCGAATGTGAAATGTTTTATTTACAAATTAATTAAAGAAACAAACAAACATGTTGGAGCCAGAGTMTGACCCAGAGCCAGAATGCRATCAAGATGACCAAAATGTAGTTGGTAAGTCCAGACCTTATTTGGTAGTTCTGTTGCAAATAATTTGACGTAATAGTTCAGAAAACATAAAAGAAAATAGAGAAAACTAAACAGGAGGAAATATATAACCCAAAAAGAATATAAAGAAATCTACACAGCATCGGGATAAACTAAATCAAAGTTTTCTGCACTCCTAGAGACTCCAAGTACACAACAAAATGTATTTAACAACTACAAAAGTGGATTTTGCATATGTCCCATTTAAAAATTACAAAGACATAATGAAGTTATGTTTACCAAAAAATAAACTTGACAAAATTTAAGATATTGCAAAATGTTTCTTCATCTTAAATTAACTGTATTTTTATGCACTTTAATTGCCTATTTTGTATTCTACAAAAACTTACCACAGTAGAAATTAAACTTTTCCAAATCTTCAAGTATCACCTCAAAAGCCCTTTTACCCTTCATAGTTTYGACTGACACAGTTTGCATGACCTTGTTTGCTGTCCTCATTCTGGCATGTCTGTTGCCATCCTGGCTATTTCCACTTCCCCACCTCTGGGTGTCTGTGTCTGCCAGCAAAGCAAACACTCACTGTCAGTCATATTTTCTGTCAAAAGGCTGAGAGGGTTCCCTCAGGACGGACATCTCCTATCAGACAACTCGTTTCCCTTTTTCCTCTCCTGCACGACGTCCCAAAGCTTGTGGCCCACTTTCGTCTCACCAACAGTGGGACACAATGGAAGCGAACTTTGTGATGAAAAGTGGAGAAGTTTCCTGATGCGGAYGGACAACTGGTGACACAGGAGGTCCGTTTCTGGGCAGACAGACGCAGGAACTCAYCTTAAAGTTTGAAGTTAAAAACTTATATTGATATACTTTTAATTAATTTTGTGTTCAGGTTAGGGCTACAAATAGTTATATTCAATATAGAGCTTTAAAAACAACATTAAGTGTTGGCATTTGTAAAAAAAAATCTGAATAATCTTCACTAGAGAGGATTTAATGTTTCATAGGGTCTGTTAGAAGGATTAACTCACTGACTATCCATTTTTAAAAAGAACTATTTCTATATTATTGCTTTTATTTATAGAATTTTTTCATTACTGAAAAGGAAATTTGTGTGCTATGTTAATGCAATGCTTTTTCCCCATCAATTTAAAATACTATAATCTTTCCTGGCCAGTTTTTTAGTTAATACTACATAGATGATATAGTCCACTAAGCTGTAAACATAATTATTAACCTGTCTGTTTAATATGCATTTTATTCTGTATGAGCCACACACCTTTAAACAGCTTCTACACCAGTGCAGTATAGGCACCATCTTAGGCTTTTAACACCCTCCAGCCCCAGCACTGCTCAACACATTTAAGTAAAAGCAAGTAACAGAAGAAATGCTTGCTTGTTGAGCTCTGCATCATGTCAGTGTGTGTTTGCTTGTGTCAGGAGGCTAAGGTGTCATGCATCAACCAGGCTGCCAGTTATAGAGTGAAAGGAGAACTGCTAGGAGGATTTCTCCCACCTCATTAGATGACTCATGATCAAGAATCAGGGATCGTCTTTGCTATTCGGCAATCGAGAAAGCGTGGCAAAAATGAGCACACAATTGTGCTGGTCCAACAATGTCTGGAACATAGCGGGATAGATGGACCAACTGCTTTTCTTCTGTTTAGCCTTTGTTTGATTCTCCCCCATCATGCATCTCTTCTTCTTCATGTCATTTTGATGACTTGTCTGGTCATCAKTGCCAGATCACAGCTGTGGCTGGTGTGTTTTCTTCATCGCTCACCCCGCTACTGTGGACTGCCCCAAGCTGTCAGGCAGCAAACACAAACAAGTTTGCATCATCATCATCATCATCATCATCATCATATGCTTATTGTGCCAGGGTGTTAATAAAAATCCCCAAGCAGTGCTTTACTTGTGATTTAATGGTGTTCCACTCACTTAACTTGAAGGTACTTATTGTAATGTTATGAAGACGGGTCAAAAAAACAAAATCTGCATATTCTTTTTCTCATATTGATGSTTAATGTGTTCTTCAACTCTATAAACAAAACTTGTGAAAAGCTGCCAAATATCGTGTTTGTTTTCCTAAAAACAGCTGAAGTGACTGAAAAACCTCCATTTCAGAATTGGATATCAATATTTCTGGAAAACGAGTAAAGCTGTCAAACTGCACCGTTTCATATAGTTCAGGATAACTTTTTTTTTATAGTTTTCAATGTGAACTTTAACACTGTTAATGTGATATGTTTGTTACTAATGGTATTTACCTGCAACATTTAAAATTTCAGACCATAAAATGAGTTATGCAACAAATAACAATAGTCCATGACACTTTGTCAAGTGTGGGAAAAAAGCCAAAACAATATTTTTAGTTTGTACCTTGAAGAAAGTCCAGCAACATGTTTTTAATCAGCTTTGTCCAATTTAAATTTAATATTTGTTTTGTTTCCAAACATGTCCTTTTTTAACCTATGCGCAAAATATGACTCTTTAGAAACTAAATGCGCTAATCATATTACAAAGCTAAGATTAAATATAGTTATGAAGGAAATTGATTAATAAGAGATTTTAACATTTAAATTCTACTAAATGGCAAAATAAAGGTCTGTAAATGTAACAGGAAGACAATGAAGCTTCAAACTTTAAATAAAATGTAGCTCTTGTCATGGTTTATTTATTGTCTTAAATAACAATAATCCAAAGTCATGACTCAAGTAAAAACAGCTGAATCAGCTGAATTACACTGATAAAGCTAAATATGCCTGCTTGTTAATAGGGCTGTGTGTCACTAAGTGGTTGCCAATTTAGCTGCATTATGTAATATGCAGTCACTTTATACCTGCAGCAAGTTGCCATGGTTTCCACTTTGTAAAGCCTTCTTAATACTTAACCTTTCTATAAAGCCTGTGTTTGTGCACCTGCTAAAGATTAAAGCGTGCTTGATGGTCTGGAGCTTTTTCCAAAGTGGCAGGGTTGAGAAGAAGCTTTTTCTCATTAGCAAATATGGATATTTGTGCTCAGGACTCTGTTTCTTTCTGTCYCTTGTTGTTTTTTTCCCTCTCAGCTTTTCTCCACATTTTAGCATCTGACCTCTGTGCTGCTGCACCACAGGGTCAGCACTGAGTAATGTATGCATATATCATGTTCAAATCTTTTTAAATGGTGCTTTTAAAGTAATATATTTCATTAATATTTTAATTTGAGTTGTTTTTTTTTTACATTTTAGCACTATCCTGCATTGTACCTTCCTGCCCTCTCATCCTAATACAGTAGTTAGTATTCCACACAGCACAGATTCTGTTTGGTGTAATACAGTAATATAATTCAGCTTCATGCCCCCCTCTCAAACATTATCATACAAATAAAAGCCAGAGAACAAAAGGATTAAAACTGATGTTTGGCATGAATTTAAATCACCCTCAGAGAGCATCATACCACCTAACCTCACAGAAAAAATAATACTGTAAATGTACTCCATTACTGACATGTAGAGAAGAACCTGGAATAAACTGACCTAATAAATAATTCTAGTTCATTGCTGAGCACATCAGTACAATAGAGTATTTGGGTCATTTTGCAGATTTAAAAAATGCAGGAGTWAATTCCCACAACAAATAACTCAAAAATATGCCAAAAGAAAAAAAAAGACCTTTTACATTCATCAGAAAAAAAAATGAAGCTAAAGTTGATGTCCAATTGCAGCTTCCAATTTGGGAAATGGCTAAAGGGTGATTCCACCTATTTTCTCATTAGAGAAAAAAAACTTCAAACATGTTCTAGATTATTCTAATGGCAGAATAATTTGAGCAGAATTTAAAAAAAAAAAAAGGTCAAAAGAGGAAAATTTGTTTTTGAGTGTGGGTTAGGGGTCTGCACATTAAAAAAAAACAAATCCTGGTTTAAAAAAAACCCATAAAAAATCCAAAGCTTCAAACTTGTAAACATTTTTATTTAATAGCTTTTCATTGATTTTAGAGATTTGCACCTCTCTACTTCTGCTCTTAGCTGTATCAGRAGTTCTTCTCTTGCTGCTAGAAAGTAATTCAGGTATGCATCTTTCCCCCCCCCCATACCAGAGGTGGTTCAAGGCGTTTTTGCAAAGAGTGGAACAAGGGTGATACTAAACATACTAGTAAAAAAAAAAAAACACTCTGAATTTGAAAATTGAAGGTGGTCACCACAAATAATTTCTTATTACTTTAAGCTGTTTTAAGACATATTGAGCTGAAATTCTGTTCTTATAAGAGTGATCCAAATGAAACATACTGAATGCTAGTCCCAACTTACTATTCAGACATTTTTAAACATACAAAGCTGACGATTAGTGTAGAAGTAGCCAAAAACAATCTATCAAATTCTAAATGCTAATCTAAAATCCAAGATGGGAACCACAGCTAACTTTAAAATGATAAAATTCAGCCATTTTAAGACTTAAAGATGAAAACTGTTGTGGAAAAGCTAAGATCATATGCCAAATGTTGCTAATGTCATATTCAGATTTGCTTTATTGTTATTCGAACATAACATCAGAGATGCAATGAAGAACGAAATGAAGTTAAGATCACCGGTTTCAAGCAAAACACACATGACAAAACATGGGGGAACAAGTGAAAAGGTCTTGTGCAACAGGGTCACGCTACCTTTTGCAACTTGGAAATACACAACAGGAGAGATGAGTTAAAAAGTTGCTTTGATCCTATGTTTACATCAAAAACACAGAGTCATATGCACACAAAAAAACCAAAAAAAACCCCACTTGTGACAGATCAGACAGCTGGGGATGGGGGGGGGGGCTTTGGTCAAACACATGAGATGGGGACAGAATTCAGTGGAGTCGGTGACATTGAGGTTGATTTATCCGTGMTGGAACCGATCCTAGACCCGCCACAGTCCAGAGACCAGATCTAATTCGTCTCATGCTCGGTTCACCAGAGTTTCCCCCTCCTCCTCCATGGCCTTCAGACCAGATCGCACATGGGTGATGCAGGGGAGGTAAGGGAATCAAGCCCTTGTTGACGTATCACCCTGGGGAGTTTAGATATCTTGGCAGTTGAGGCCAAGCAGCTGGGAGTTGAATAGATACAGTACAATTGTTTTGGAACAAGCAGCCTTGAAATTCTTGCTGCCTTTCAGTCTTACTGCATTTTGTAAATGGCGAAAAAAATACCAATATTCCGAATTTCGGGTCTTCCTCGCCTTTCACCATCTGAAGCTTCACCCAGATGTGATCCTACATGCCAGAGGCTTGCTACTGATGTGCAATTCTCGTCAGAATCACATCCAGTTTGCGACTTATCTCCCCCAGCATCTGAGTCTGTGTGCCCCCAGAATTGCAGATTCCATCCACTGAGCCCGACAGCTTCTCAATGGCCCGGTCCGCTGTCAGGATTGCTTTCACTTTCTGATAAATCAGAAATTCATCTCCGCTAAGCAGCAGAAATCCAGTTATCATAAATCCAAATCTATTCAAATCTTCCACATCTTCAATGGAAAGTGGCGCCAGACACATCAGGTTCCAAGCCCCGCAGGAACCACACCAGCAGCAACCGTTCCACTTGGAAAGCTATGTTCCCCTCATTCCAATCTTAATGTGGAAAAAAGTGTCCATTGCGTTCAGAGACCAGTTGACCAAATCCACAATTCCTTTTTGTTTTGGGTGGTAGGTAGAAAAAAGGCTTGAAAAAGCTGCAAAGCAGTGTGGGAGAGGTTGGTTCAGGAGAGAGCAAATAAGTGTCCGGCACCTCTGAAGGCTAAGCGAAGAATGTTAAGCTAGCCATTAATGTTAGTATTACAAATGGTTATAAAGTAAGACATTTTTAAACATATACAGCTGGAATTTTAAATAATACAGTAGTATCAGAGAACAATCATTAACAAAATTTAAATGCAAATACCAATATCTAACATACAGTATGTGTTAGATTTTGTAACATGTGTCAGTGATTTGGGGGTGGCACCTGGGGTGGCTAATCGAGTGCGAGACGTGGCATTTGACACCATGGACACCCCTCTGGGTCCCCCCCTGTTTCATACATGATTATCTTAGATGATCCTATTGCTTCAGACACTCTATTTCTCTTATCTTTCCTCCATCTGGGTATGCTCAGTTTGTTTATAAAATACACAAAACTGTTGAAATGGCCCTTTACTGAAGTTTTGCAAATCAAATAAAGGTTTCACAAATCTCCAACTATGTTTTAGATATCTTGATATACAGTAGGTGTAGAACAATCTAGTCCAGATTTGAAATGTCTAAGTATTTATTTTTTAAACTAGCACAGAATGAAAATGCCAAAGGTAGTGAAGAAATAGATGGAATTGCCCTTTAGCCATTTCTGAATCGGAAGCTGCAAACAGAAACCAACTTTAGCTTGTGAAAACTTTAAATATATATTTTTTCTGACAGATTTGAGATTTTTTCTTGCAATTTTTTGATTTTTCAGTGTCAAAATTATTTGCCTAATTTATTACC